>NC_137204.1:3000000-3272500 GCF_960531495.2 Zeus faber
TAGGGCATCTACCCACGTTAGTTTAGTCGTTTTTGTGATGTTCTGTAGAGACATACTGAGTTGCTGTTTTGTCTCTATCAGCACCTTGGCCATTTTTTCTTTCAACGTCTGGTTTGCACTTTCAACTAGGCCTTTTGACTGGGGGTGATAGACTGAACCAGATCTATGGGAGATACCTAATGCCTGTTCTACCTGGCTGAGTTTTTTATCGCTGGTAAAATGAGATCCATTGTCCGAGCAGATAACTGTGGGGTAACCCCACCGAGGAATGCGTTTTTTCCATAACCATTTAATCACAGATACTGCATCCTCTCTTTTGCAAGGGACTGCTTCTACCCATTTGGAGAATCGATCTACCATCACGAGTAGGTATCTGTACCCTTGTACTCTGTTGTCCCTGCCCATGCTGGTGTAATCTATGCATATTTCTCTGAAGGGGTAGGGGGGCACTGAGAATGTTCCCAAAGGTCTTTGGTAGACTGTCTTCTTATTTAGCTCGTGACAGACGACGCATTCTGCAATATGGTTGGCCACCATTTCCTCCAGGTAGGGATGCCACCAGTCCTGTTTGAGCCTGTTGGTGGTTCTTTTGGGTCCTTCATGAGTCTGTCCATGTGCATCCTTGATGAGGTAGACCAGGAGTGCGGCTGGTGCTACTGGGCGCCCATCGTGGCTTCTCCATAGGCCGCTGGTGCATGTGGCTCCTTTCTTCTGCCACTGCGAGTGTTCGTTCCATTTCGCTTCTTTCTGCACTTCTTTCAGATGTTCCTCTGACAAATTGAGGGCGTTGTCTTCAGTAAATACAATCATCATTGCTGCGCTTTCTTTTAGGTTCCCTCCTGCTTCTTTTGCTGCTGTGTCGGCTGCGTTTGAATTTCCTTTGGAGTGTCCTTTGCATTTGATGATCTGGATTTTTCGGGGGAGATGTATAGCTTCCAGGAGGGCGAGTATGAGGTCTTTGTGTTTTACCGGGGCTCCTGCTGACGTTTGGAGTCCTCTTTTCATCCATATGGCTACATCCACGTGAGCTGCAGCGTGTGCGTATGCTGAGTCGGTGAATATGTTTGCATTTTTGTTTTTTGAGATTTTTAATGCTTTCACCGAGGCGTCGAGTTCTGCTTTTTGTGCTGATGCTGGTTGTTCTATCATCCCACTTCTTAGGGTGACGTGGTGTCCATTAATTTGTTGAATGGCTGCGTATGATGCTCTATTTCCCTCTTCTTCTTTGAAACAACAACCATCTATAAACAGGACAATTTCTGCATCGGGGTCAGATGTTCCATCCAAGTCTGTGCGGCCCTTTGCTTCCAGTTTCATGAGCTGTACGCAGTCATGGGTGCCATCTGCATACTGTAGTCCGCCGGCCAAGTTGATTCCATCGGCTGTGTACAAGACATTGTCTCTTTCCAGGGTGACATGCAAGCGCATCTTGTGTTTTGGTGTGGTAAAGGTGAAATCCGTTTGATCGAGGTAGGATTTGACTCCATGAGTGGTATGCACGATGGTGGGGTGGTAGAAAGTAATGTGGTCGGTTCTCGTAGGGCGTGTGCGATGGCAGCCGTGTGTCGTCCACATCCGGAGAGTCCATGTTCCACTGTGTCGAGTTTGCAACTGTGGTGAGCCAGGATCGCGCGCTCACCGTGTCGAGGCTGCCAGAGCACAGCTTGACAATTCCGTGCTTTTCAGTAACGTCCAAATGGAACGAGGAAGAGATGTCTGGGGTGCATAGGTGTTCGGCCTTCCCCATGAGTTGTTTCAATCTTATGAACGCTTCCTCCGCACTTGTGGTCCAGTTGAGTGGTGCCTTGACGTTCCGATGGCCAGCTTCCGCAATGGGTTCGCGTGGGGGAACAGTGTGGTCCACATAATCAGCTATGTGGTGTCTGCTATAGCCAGTGAGTCCCAGGAATGCTAGCATTTGCTGCACGGTGGTGGGTTTAGGGTACTGGAGCATTGCCTGTTGTCTTTCCGGGTTGATGTATCTCTTATCTCCCGTGATCCTTTTTCCCAGGAATACCACTTCTGTGCGGCAGACCTGTGCTTTTTCCTTCCTGATTTTGTAGCCACATTTTGCGATGCGCCGTAGCAGGGATTTGGTGGCCGTGAGGCAATTTTCTACTGTGGTGATGTCCATGAGGATGTCGTCGACATACTGGATGAGTAGGAGTTCCTTGAGATCTGCCTTCAGGCAGGCGTTGAATATGGTTGGCGTGCATGTGAATCCTCGTAGCATTCTTGTGTAGGTCTAAGAGCATTTTTTAAATGTGAATGCAAACATATCTTGACTTTCTTTGGCCAAGGGGAGGCCAAAAAATGCGTTGGCCAGGTCGATGACGGTGAAAAATTGATGACTCGGGGAGCCTGCATGCAGGGCGACATGGGGGTTGGGCACTTTTTCAGTAATGGGTTGGACCACCTGGTTGATACGTCGCAGATCGTGGACCAGGCGCCATGAGTGTCCTCCAGCCTTGGGTACTGGTAGAATTTGTGTGTTCCACGGTGAATCCGCTGGTCGTAGAACTCCTGCTTGTAAGAGGCCTTCAATGGTGGAGGCTATTCGAGCAGCTGCCTCGGGCTTGACCTTGTACTGACCTTGCCAAATGGGCACAGCGTGGGCTTTCACTTTGATGTGTATATTGTGGTGTGGTGTGCAGCCAACGTGATAGGGGCCGGTGGTCCAGAGGGTTGGCGGTAGTTGGGCGAACATTTCTGCTGCCAGGGGGTGTTCTTCGATGCTTCCTTGATAAGTTCTTTCCAGGACATTTCTTTCATATATGCCTTGTTCGTAGCTGTTGTGTCCTATTCTCCAAACCGATTTGTCTGGCGTGTGTTGCAACAGGGGGTTCGTTGTGGGGACCCAGGTGGGTTGGCGAGGGCTCTTTTGACCATGGGGCCCAATTGTTTGGCTGCATGGTTGGCTTCTACGGCTAGGGTCACATGTGGAACTGCGGTGTCGTGAAGTAGATACCAGGATTGTTGGTCTGGTGTCAGGCGGACCGCTGCTGCAACTCCTTCGTGGCCCAGATAGAAGTCTGTTGTCTGGAGTCGTTCTTGTCGTCTCTCCTTTTTCGCTTCCCAGCCTTCGTCATAGATGTCATCACGGTGGCGTGTGAAACAGAGAGTGCAGTGTACAGGTCCAGCATCGACTTTTTCCAGAGTTGGTAGGTTTACAAAATGCCACCAGCCGGTGAGTGTGGGGTCGGGGGTGGTATCAGGAGTTCCACCTAAGACGAGTATACGTTCGAGGGGTATTAGCTCTTCTTTTGGCTCAGAGAAACTAACTTCCAGACCGTGGAGGTTACATATCACAGATGCCCCTGTTCTTCGGAGAAGGTCCCTTCCCATTAGGTTGGTGGGGCAGCTTGGTGAGTAGAGGTTTTGGTGTCTGACTTTGTGAGGACCTATCTTGGTAGGGAGGGGTGCGGTGAAGGACTTGTGTCGTCCCAGAGAATCCAACAGTCCGTAATTTCCGAGTGGATAGTTGTATGTAGTACGTAGTATGTTGCCGGCCAGGTTCTTCAAGCAAGACACGTGACAGTGACAGTGACAGTAATTCCTTGGAGTGACAGTGATTCCTTGGATTGTACATGGCACTACTGGTTCGGCATTTATTTTTGTCTGTACCACCACTTCCATGTCCCCTGGGCGCCTCTATGCTCCATGCCATGGCGGGGTGTCCATGCGGGGTCCTCCCTTTCCTCTCGAGGAAGCTCCTCTTCCTCTCTGAGGGGGGCGGTAGGATCCTCTATATAATTGCTGGGGTTGTTGGTTCTGGGGGCATTCCCTTGCCCAGTGGTCACTTTGGCCACAGATGAAACATCCTGTAGTTTTCTCGGGTCCTCCCCATCCTCTAGAGGATTGGAATTGTCCTCTCCCTCTCAGTTGCTGCCATTGGGGGGGGCCTTGGGGGTATGAGGGTGCGGGGGCCCCTGGATACTGCCGCTGGGGATATTCATAGGGAGTCCAGGCCTGCTGCCATTGGGGTAGGTGCTGGGCTGGTGGGTAGGCGGGGGTTACAGTTAGGGGCTGTGGTCCTGTCCATTGTAGTGGCGCGGTTTGGGGCGGGGCCTGTGCTTCAGGGGTGGTGACTACTGCTTGCACAGTTGCTTTCTTCTTTTTGTCCGTATTGACTTCATCTTCCAGTTTTTTTACCTGCATTTTTAGTAGTCTGGTTTGTATGGAATCTTTCTCCAGGAATTCGTCTTCTTGCTTTTTGATGTGTCTTTCCAGGTGATGGATGAGATGGCTCTCCCACTGTCTCTCGGTCATGTCTGACAGTCAAACTGTGTCTGCGAGCTACAGCCTGACATCTCCTGGGAGGCCATTTTGGCATTTGGCATCTGCATGTACATGGGGAGACCCACTAGGCAGGGGTCATGACGTTCTACAGTGCTATCACTCCAGAGCTCCTTTGCTCATGTGAGATAGGCGTGTGGTTCTTCCCCATTTTTAAATCTCAGGCCTGCCAGGGCCACTGTGTTGCGTCTGGTCGGCCAGGTTTCTCTCATGGCTGTCCATATGTCATTCCGCATGTGGTCGAATGGGTGCTCGTGTGCCATGGTGAGGGTTCTAACTTCTCTTTCCAGGGAGGTCAGGGTGATGTTTCCTGCTGTGGCGCGGAGAATGGCTCGCACATCTCTTAGGGCTAGTGTGTCAGCCGCTGTGTGGTTTTCGAAGATTCGGATCCATGCTGCAGCTCCTTTGTCCAACGCTGATAGGTTGCCTTTGAGGGCCTGCATGTCGCGGTGGTACCAGGGAACAAATGTTTCTCTTTTGGCGGACTGCTTTTGTTCCTCCTCTCTTTGTCTAATTTTCGAGCGGGTAACTATCCCTATTGCTGACGATCTTCTGGCCTGGCTTTTGGATGATGCTATAAGGGTTCCTTTTCTTCTGTTGTCGTTTGTGTACTCTCCCCGGGAGCTGCCACTGTTTTTGAATGACCACTTTTTTGTCTTAGTCTCGTGGTCTGACATGGGTTCTTCTTCCCAGGAGCGGAGGGGGGTGGGGTGTCTTTGTTTTGTTTTCTTAAAGGTGTATTTGGGGACTACAGGGGTAGGTGAAGGTGTGGGCTGGCTTCGGGTCTTTTGTTTTTCTTTGGGTTGTTGTTTGGCTGTAGCGTCTGCAGGAGGTGCTATGAGATGAACATGGGTTGTGTTGGCATCCTCTGGTAGTGGGCCACATTGTCCAGTCAGTGTGACAGTTGCGTGGCTAACCCTTGTGGTACATTTCTTTTTCCTTTCTTGATGTCTTTTTGTGGTTTTTAGGACTGGCAAGTGCATTCGTCGTCCTCTGTATTAGAGGAGAGAAACTCTTTGTGTCTGTTTGATCGTTAGGGGGCGATGTCTGATCATTGTCCTTGTTCTCACTGTCAGATGGCTTTGGGGAGGGCTGTACTCGGAAATGGATTTGGATCGGTCCTTCCATTACTAATACGGGTGCTTGTATTTCTGGCGGGGGTGGGGTGGCTATTTTCTGGTTGCTCAGCACAGGGGGCGCTGTTGCTTCAGGTGTGTGCTCGGTCTTAGGGTTGTACGGAGAGGGGGGGTGCCGATGTGTTTCTTCATCGGCCAGCAGGGAGGGGTAGAGGGATGGGGTGGTGTGTGGTTGGAGTGGGGTGTGACCTTGGGGGATGGGTTCGGGGAGGGGTGGTAACTTGTCTTCTTGTGGGGGGTAGGGTTCCTTCTGGGCTTCTACCACTGCCTTGGTTGCGGCATTTCTGATTTTATTGCGACGTTCGACAATCATTTCCGCTCGAATCCATGCCGTCATTATGTGCTGAACCAGCGCCCATTGTGCACGCTGCTTGTTTAACTTGCGCTTTCAAGCCCCCATTAATCCAGGGTTGTTTTTTGCATCCACTCCTGCTTCAGCCAGCAGTCTTTTTTCTTCCTCTATCACCTTGGTGCGGTTTTCTGCTGTCGGGGTAGTGTCTTTCGACCACCACCCTGCTTTGATCCATTTTTGTTCATATTTATGGAATTTCCAAGTTTCTCAAGCATGGAACTTTGGCTCTGTTCTGTTCTTGAGCTCAGCTACAGCTTCAATACGAATCTCACTGGTGCCGGGTCTGGGGGATGGGGTCTTTTCCATTATGTTTTTGAATGGCAGGAGAACAAAAGACATGGGAAGAAGTGGGAGGGGGAAACCTCAAATGTTCGGATCTCAATGTGTTTCTGGTGCAGCTACGCCACTAGTGGTCTTTTAGGTTATTACAGGTCAACTTTTTTTTTTTATTTGTATTTTTGTTTTATATATTGCCCTTTTATCTAGGGCAATTTGAGGAGGTTGTTCATACACATACACACACAAAACCTCTATCACACATGCACAGACTCTATCAAACACACACTCTCTTAAACACAAAGACTGTCTCAAACACACACACGCCCGCGGTCTCTCACATTCACACACACGCATGGTACCTCTCTTTCCACACACACAAGGTACCTCGTTGCGCACACTCTCACTCACACAGCCGGCAATACAATTTTACGCTAAGTCACGTGAATTGGGCCTTTAACCCTTTAATATTTGGTTTCTCTAAGAACCGGGCCTTTAACCCCTAAATGCTTGGCTTCCTTTTTACTTTAAAAATGATTCCGGGCCTTTCACCCTTAAATGAAATTACCGACTATCGACTACCCTTCTGAAGGCTGAGTTTAACATTTTTCATCGCCAGACATCACTTAGTTTAGGCATTTCGGAGGTCTTTTCAACAACCGGGCCTAAACGGGATTCGGAATTACTTCACGAGTTAAACATTGTTCATCACCAAAACGTCGCTCAGTTTAGGCATACTGGATGTATTCTCTACACACGGGCCCAAACGTTACGTGGAATTACTACGCAATTTAAACACACAGCCGCTTCGAAGGGGGGTTTCCTAACCCGTTCCCTTAACTTACCTTACTACCGTTCTCATCAAACAATCCAATTTCTCCTCTCCACAATATTTAACAATTATTATTCATGCATCATTCAACAATACATCCCCAAAACCACAAAGTTGTTCGTCCAGCCTTAAACAGTACAACACTTCCACCTAAAATATTCCTATCTAATCTATGCAGACTTCATGAAATGGCTCTGCTCACCTTTTAGCGGGTACCCATGGAAGTATCGCAACCGTTCAGGCTTTCGGAACTCCTCTGCAGTCTTGTAATGGGATCACGTCGGGGTCACCAATTTGTCGTGTTCAAAATTTCCAAATCCGGAATGATGGGATGAAATTGGAACTTTGAGCTACGGAGAGTTTATAGGACGGTTTGAGAATCTACCAAAAAATAAAAAACGTTTTACGTCGACGTGGTTAGTCCTAAGCTGCGTGTCTCATCTAGCATACATTTCACCCAGGAGTCTGCAGAAACTTTGTTTCCTCGTCACTTTGTTACAAATGACAGACCCCCCTTTGCGAGGCGGTCCCGCCTTTGTTATTTCCCATCTCCCGAGTATCTAGTTTCAGACTCCCCGCTGTGTGTGCGCCAGATTAACCGTTTCAGTGCCGGTTTCTAACTGGTTGCGTAGTTACACCCAGTGTCTTTAGACATGTTTTAATTTTGGCTCTGACTGATCAATAAAACTGTATTTCATAATTACCCACTATATGAATGATAGTAATGTACATGAATAAATTTATGTAATGTATACTGTAGTATACACACATATAGTTTTGCTATCGAGGATTAGTTCAATCTGTAATGTTATAGTTATAGTAGTATAGTTATATGTAGTACGTAATAGTTATAGTATATGTATATATATATATATTTTTTTTTTCTCACAAAACCCAACAGGAAGTCGGCCATTTTTAATTTTCCTGACTTTTTAGTCATATTTATGTTTTGTACTTTAGCGAAACTCCTCCTTGGCGATTTATCGGATCGGCTTCAAACTTGACGAGTGTCTACAAGACACCTTCACAGCTTAACATTATCAAAATATATATATTTTTTGGCACACGGTGTGGGCGTGGCAACACGTTAAATTTCATGTTCCAAAAGATACTTGGAAATTCACGAAACTTTGTGCACTCGTCAGTCCCAGTGTGGCAATTGATATTCTATGGGTTCCGTGCTTGGGCATGGCAAAATGACCGGACACGCCCTGTTGAAAATTTCAAAACATCAAACCTATTCACTTTTTAACATGAAATTGGGTATATTAATGTAACATCACTAGACTCAAAAAAAATTATATTGCCGCCATGACCGACACCCAACCAACAGGAAGGTGGCCATATTGGATTTAATGTGCGCAAACTCCTAGGGGATTCATCAGATCGACTTCAAAGTTCGCGAGTGTCTACAAGACACTTTGGGGATTAAATTTATTAAAACATTGGGTTTTCGTCACACAATGTGGGCATGGCACTGTGTTGAATTGAAGTGTTAACCTGACTTTTGGGGCCTTAAGAAACTCGAAAAATCACAAAACTTTACACACTCAAGATCAAACCTATTCACTTTTTTAGTATCTCCTCCGAGATCTGCATAGAATTCCGGCAGGTTTTCCTCTTGTCTTTCTCCTCCGTCGGCGTATTGGTAAACACAGTGGCGGCAGGACAAAGAGATCTTAGTACGTACTCCGGTAAGTTGCGAAAAAGTCCGTATGAGGTGTCGAACAGACGTCCAGGAGTGCTTGTCGTTCATATTGTAATAGCGACAGTGCACTGCATGCAAAAATAAGAACAATACAAATAGTAATAAACACAAAACTAAGAGTTGAATGCAGAGCCGGTGTGTCCATACTACGGCGCACCCGGAAGTTAGTCCGGGTTAACTCATAAGTTAGCTAGCTTCCTCTGCTGAACCAATATTTTACTAAAATGACTTTTACAACTCTCTTTGCTCCAACTTCCATCCTTAACAAAGAATCCCAAATGCATCATTTGCTAACTTTCCCACTTTCATTGTCTTTCACATCAACTTCCATAATCATTTCAGCCTGTCAACTAACTTTACAGCTCTCTCGCCTTGTTATATTTTTTTCAAATAAATTTAAAGCCTTACAGTATCCTTTCCAGAAATCCTACCAGATATTTAGATTATAACGCTACTTTTAAACCAAGGACTCCTGTGGGAAACTAGTTTGACATGTTGTGTACAACACACATACTATGCTTACTGTATCTCACATTTATACATTTGCTTGTTTTTAATCGCGATTTTCATCAGCCATGTAGCTAAACATACCCCGAGACACTGATAAAATGTCTCCGAACTCATCTCATCCATACGTGCTCCAGAGTGATCCATCGGCCAGGCGGTCACACGCCTCAAACACCATTTCAATCACCCAAGGATTCATTCATTCAACGCTTTTGCTAGGATGGGTCAAGAATAATCTATAATAATCATGTATTTAATAATGTCGATTTTATTATTGGATAACATAAAGCAAATAAACAGACAAAAACCACGATTCTCTTGATCAATGCAAAATTGGCTACTTCATAAGTAAGGCATACATTTTTAATGTACAACACATCTCTGAGTACTTAAAAAAGCCCTCTATATAATACATTTCTCTTTATTCTTCTTCATAATATTGTTCTTATACTGTAGCTAACCAATAATAAATGAAATACTTTTTACCATTAATGCAACTTCTGGTGCTCCTTCGTTTTGCTGATGGCCTTCTAGTCTGGATCATACGTTGTGAGGTTAAGCTTAATGCAGGCGTTGAGGCTTCCATCAGTTAAACTTAAGCGTAGGATGGTCTTAATGTTTCTCAGATGCGAGAAAGACTGCTCACATGCATTTGTAAAGCCAAACATGGTCAATACGGCATTACTCACACGCTGCATTGTGTGCTGTGTGACGGGACGCTCGTTCCAAGTTTTAAGAATCAGCTGGTCTTCAGTTTCAAGTTCAAGTTCAAGTTCAAGAGATTATTTGTCACATACATATTGAAGTTTTTTCGACTTCTGTCCACTTTTGTTCAGCTGATTGGTCCGACTCGAGGCAGGGAGTTTTCTTAATGTTTGTCTGTCTTACAGAGGGGATCGGCGCATGGGCTCGTAAGCAGTCCAGCAGTGGAACGCCATTCCTCCTGCTCCCAAGAGGATCATTATTATCCACAATTATTATAATGATCCTCAGTGATACATATAATTGTGGCCTGCGTGCCGCAAGTTGAAATGAACAGTAAAACTTTCGCCATGTCGGCGCACCACAGCCATCTCCTTCCCTAAGCCCTTACCTGTGGGCAGAGACTTCCACAAGTTGCGCCTGAGCAGAGACCCGGTAGGGGCAGGGCGCCGAGTAAATGGCGCCCCGGAGTCTTTATGTTGTCCGCAGCCGGTGCTTGACTACTTTGTCCGCCACATTTATATTTTGAATTTTATTTTCAAGTTGTAATTTCTCTTACCTGTTTTACTTTAAAATGACACAGAATAATAATTTATTACTTGTTAATTGTGATGAAAAATTTTAGCTCAAAATTGTATGCGAGCCATATACCGTCATCAAAAGAGCCGTAATTGGCTCGCGAGCCATAGGTTCCCGACCCCTGCTCTAGATTGATTCAATCTTTAAGCTTACTCAGATCTTCCCTGATCGGAACAATATCTCAGTGAGTCGTCACCTTCACTTTTCGGGAATCTTGTGTTGCCTTTGCTGGACCTGTCCAGACGACTCCTTGTTGGATATCTTACGGCCGGTCTCTGACTGCCGCTGGGCACACAACCTGGACATGAAGAGAGTCTCATCATCGTCGCCAGATTGTTGGATAAATTATCCTAGGTGGTCGGTGAGGTTAATCTGCCCGCTACAGGAAAACAAAACTGAGAGTATTAAAGATATTTATTCTGCAAAATAAAGAGAAAGATACCGTCATGCTTCAAAGCAGTGTTCTGATCAGTCTACCCCTATTACTGACGAAGAGGGCTTTATACCAAAGAGAGGTTGTGTGTCAGGTGTCATTTACAACTCTGATCCTCAGTCATATCCCTGGGTGTTCCCCCAAACAGTGATTTAACAGTCAAACTTCGGTCACAGACACAATCCTACTGTACCATAAAACAAACACACAACGCTCTTTTAAGTCCCTCTTGTCCTTATCCTTATCTCCACACAAGGTTAAGTGAAGGATGGAATGTGGTCTGGTTTTTCCAATACTACAACTGAAATGTTTTAGACAGTTTTTACACACAGACACACACAGACAATTTTTTTGTCTCTTTATATTAACTCTGAGTGACTCCTAAAAACCCATAGACAATGAGTTTTATAACTAAGTAACATACAAAAGGCTATTGTCCTGTATAAAACATGTAAAACCTCATTCAAATAGTTGATCATGTGCATTTTTCTCTCACAGCCTACATACGTGCAACTGCGGCTCTAGCGCATGCCACTGTGATTGCACTGACGTTTCACCTTCTGGACTTGATAGACCTGCTGGCTAATTTAAGGGTCTTATTGGCCCGACTTAATGGCCTTGTTGGCCGACTTGAAGGACCTGCTGGATGCGTTGCCAAGCCCGCTTTGCGCACTCAAAGTTGTACTGCCACTGCGGTCCAGGCCTTTTGCCCGTTCCTCCAAGCCTGGCTGTCTGTTTGGGCCCACGAGTTCTGTGGAGCCTCAGCCTTTCGAGGGGTCTGAGGGTTCCGTGGGCCCTGGGTGTTCTGACATCATTGCTCTCAGCAATGCCTTGAGGTGAGGCCAATCTTTTTACTCTTAAGCCCTCACCACATGTAGCTGTACTTGGCTATACAGCGAGCTAAACACTCTTGCAATAAGTACCCAGAGACAGGAGCGCACTTTTGGTATCGTTAATGAAAGCGGTGTAAAACTGTGGAACAGTAGAGAAATATGCAGATAAACGATCAATCTCTATGCAGATGTAGATAACGTGTTAATACGTTGTCATAGCTCCCACATTGTATACATACAACAATAACATGAATTATCTCACAAATTGTGCTTTCTCAAGGGCAGTGAAGAGGCTGATGGAAGAGATGTTAATCCGGGTCTGGGACATGATCAGATTGGCTGAGTGTGCCTTGATCTGTTTATGCCTGTTCTGATTTTACTATTATATTATTATACTATCATCCAAATGCTATGATGTTGCAATACTGACTGCGCGGGGGGCGCACCGGGAGGCAGAACAACCGTGTTTTGGTTGCATCTAAATTTTTTAGTATGGCTTTTAAGTTGGTTTTTAACTGTATTTCTGTGTTTGTATTGGAACTGATTTTTTTAATCTGGCTTTTAAATCAGTTTTGAAACTGTATTTCTGTATCAGGATTGGGTCTGAATTTTTGGGACACATCATCAGTAGTGGACCCCAGGACCATGAGGTGTTTGACCATTATCACTAGACACCCTCGCCTGAGGAAGGCCCTCCCGTGGTTGATCAAGCCTCGGAGTGTGTCCCATAGCCAATTGGAGTTCAATTTGGGTTATGCTCGATTGTGGGTAGGCAAAGAGTTTTGCTAAGCATTAATTTAGAATGATTTATGTTAAGAGTTTTGCTAAACATTAATTTTGAATGACCAATTTACTAATGCTTCATGCAATTATGCCATGTCAAGGTTGGTATGGTAAATTATAAAAAAAAAATAAAAGGTTACGTTTAATAGGTAAGTATTTAGAGGTGTCTTGTGTTCCTACTTTGTGTCAGGGTCTTCTGTAGGTTCAGAATGAAGTTAGCTCCTCGGCACATCTGAATTTATGGGGCATAGCTCCACCCATTTTTTGGAATAAACTCCTTTTATTTTCTTTGTTTTCTTCCAATAAAAATCCTAATTGGTTTTAACCAATTGGGGATGGGGGGATGGGTTTTAACCAACTTCATCTTTCATTTTCATAAACGTCCTTTACTTACTCAACTTACTACGCCGGATCGAGCTGTACACTCTACCTTCATCCACTCCCTCATTTTCATGAGGGAAAGGAGGATAGAAGAGAGAAGATAGAAGATAACGTATTGTCAGACGATTTAAAATGCTGAAAAGGCGGTTAGGTTAAAAGCTTGTATGTGCGCCCCACACTGTGTTGGTGTGGGGCGTGGTTGTGTGTTTGGGCGCCGCGCCCCTGCATCGATCTGGTCGCGATTCGCCTATCTCTCCCAGTGCCAAAACTTATATTCACAAATACACCACACAATAGGCCTAGGGCTTGCGGGATGGGTGGGGTGCAAGCTATATAGGTGGGGATGCAGCGGGCAGCTGCCATCTTGCCTGTCACGCTCCTGCCCCAGCGTGCTTCTCGTCCGTTACGAAATGTTAATCCGACTCATATTGGCTTAGAATGCATACACTCGCACACGAATCCTACTCCAAGCAACACTCCACCAGACCAGGGTCTGCGGGGCAGGAGGGGTGTGAGTGATTCAGGGTCGACTTGCCTGAAGGACTTGCATCCCCAACCCCGCAATTTTGACTGCAATAGGCAACAGTACACATTTAGCACTGGGGTTTTCCGGGATGGACAGACAGGCGGTCCTATCACACACACACACACACATGCACACACCACCACACCTTCTTTGAATGCACCCCAGCAGCCTTCTGGTTGCATTACTCTCCTTTTCTCCCTCATTTACTGCCATAACTATGACAGGAAGAGGCCAGGTGACCATTTGTCATTCCAGTTTTCCTGGACCTAATCAACTGTTTTTCATTACATGTTGTCGTCCAATGTTAATTTTTTTGTGTAAATGTTTTCAGGTTCTATGTTTAATTGTCTCACCGGCCATGATTCTCTCCCTCTTGGGGTAGTGATCAGTTGTTTATAGACCCAAACATGATAAATAGTTTTCGAAAGAGGGGGGTTGGTGGTGGTTCTCTTTGACCAAAAACTGTGCTCTTGTCATCCTACAGGTCATCCACTGGACAGAATTATTGCAGCAGTTCTTGATGATTTAAGAATTAATAAAGTGTTGCATTGCAGGTGGAGAACTTGAGCTACACTTGCGGACTAACTCCGTCCTAGATGCAATGGCATGCAAATACTCTTTGTTGTATGCCCAGCATGCTGACAGGATGGGTTGAAAATAAATAAATAAAAAATAAAATCTCCACGAATTACTCTGTGTGACAGTGTCAGGCAGTTTAAATACTATGATGAACTAGTATGTGCTGCTAAAGTGTTGTTTGTCAAACAGTTGTAGGTCCTTCTAACATTTATTTTTCGAGTAATGATTATTTTTATCAACGTCTGCACATGTGGGAAAAAACGCATTTTCAGCCGATTTAAACGCCGAAAAGGCGGATCGGTTAAACGCTACAGTCATTACTCTGTGCGACAGTGTCAGACAGTTTAAATACTATGATGAACTAGTATGTGCTGCTAAAGTGTTGTCTGTCAACGAGTTTTAGGCTCATATAAAATGTATTTTTCGAGTTATGAGTATTTTCAGAATTTTGGACGGTTTGCTGCCTTGCTGAATTAGAGAAACACCGAACCAATGTCTCTTTATAGGTGAATGATTCAGAATGCTGCAGTACACCATATAATTTTAATTAATATGAGGAACAATTATGTGCTTAAGTCTTTCTCAAAGACAGTTTAAATACAATGATAAACTAGTATGTGCTGCTAAAGTGTTGTTTGTCAACCAGTTTTAGGCCCATATAAAATGTATTTCTCGAGTTATGATCATTTTCATCAAAGTCTACACATGTGGGAAAAAACGCATTTTCAGCCGATTTAAACGTCGATTTGGCGGAACGGTTAAACGCTTCAGCCATTACTATGTGACAGTGTCAGACAGTTTAAATACAATGATAAACTAGTATGTGCTGCTAAAGTGTTGTTTTTCAAACAGTTTTAGGCCCATTTAAAATGTATTTTTCGAGTTATGATCATGTTCAGAACTTTGGACGATTTGCTGTCTAGCTGAATTAGAGAAACACCGAACAATTGTCTCTTTGTAGGTGCATGATTTTGAATGCTGCAGTACACCATATAACTTTAATTAATATGAGGAACAATTATGTGCTTCTTAAGTCTTTCCTAAAGACAGTTTAAATACAATGATAAACTAGTATGTGCTGCTAAAGTCTTGTTTGTCAACCAGTTTTAGGCCCAAATAAAATGTATTTTTCGAGTTCTGATAATTTTCATCAAAGTCTACACGTGAGAAAAAACGCATTTTCAGCCGATTTAAACGTCGAAAAGGCGAATCGGTTGAACGCTTCAGTCATTACTCTATGTGACAGTGTCAGAAAGTGTAAATACAATGATAAACTAGTATGTGCTGCTAATGTGTTGTTTGCCAACCAGTTTTAGGCCCATATAAAATGTATTTTTCGAGTTATGATCATTTTCCGAACTTTGGACCGTTTGCTGTCTAGCTGAATTAGAGAAACACCGAACCATTGTCTCTTTGTAGGCGCATGATTTAGAATGCTGCAGTACACCATATAACTTTAATGAATATGAGGAACTATTATGTGCTTCTTAAGTCTTTCTCAAAGACAGTTTAAATACAATGATAAACTAGTATGTGCTGCTAAAGTCTTGTTTGTCAACCAGTTTTAGGCCCATATAAAATGTATTTTTCGAGTTCTGATAATTTTCATCAAAGTCTACACGTGGGAAAAAACGCATTTTCAGTCGATTTAAACGTCGACAAGGCGAATCGGTTAAACGCTTAAGTCATTACTCCATGTGACAGTGTCAGACAGTTTAAATACAATGATAAACTAGTATGTGCTGCTAAAGTCTTGTTTGTCAACCAGTTTTAGGCCCAAATAAAATGTATTTTTCGAGTTCTGATAATTTTCATCAAAGTCTACACGTGAGAAAAAACGCATTTTCAGCCGATTTAAACGTCGAAAAGGCGAATCGTTTGAACGCTTCAGTCATTACTCTATGTGACAGTGTCAGTCAGTTTAAATACAATGATGAACTAGTATGTGCTGCTAAAGTCTTGTTTGTCAACCAGTTTTAGGCCCATATAAAATGTATTTTTCGAGTTCAGATAATTTTCATCAAAGTCTACACGTGGGAAAAAACGCATTTTCAGTCGATTTAAACGTCGATTTGGCGGAACGGTTAAACACTTCAATCATTACTCTATGTGACAGTGTCAGACAGTTTAAATACAATGATAAACTAGTATGTGCTGCTAAAGTCTTGTTTGTCAACCAGTTTTAGGCCCAAATAAAATGTATTTTTCGAGTTCTGATAATTTTCCGAACTTTGGACCGTTTGCTGTCTAGCTGAATTAGAGAAACACCGAACCATTGTCTCTTTGTTGGTGAATGATTCAGAATGCTGCAGTACACCATATAACTTTAATTAATATGAGGAACAATTATTTTGCTTCTTAAGTCTTTCTCAAAGACAGTTTAAATACAATGATAAACTAGTATGTGCTGCTAAAGTGTTGTTTGTCAACCAGTTTTAGGCCCATATAAAATGTATTTTTCGAGTTATGATAATTTTCATCAAAGTCTACACATGTGGGAAAAAACGCATTTTCAGCCGATTTAAACGTCGAAAAGGCGGATCGGTTAAACGCTTCAGCCATTACTCTGTGACAGTGTCAGACAGTTTAAATACAATGATAAACTAGTATGTGCTACTAAAGTCTTGTTTGTCAACCAGTTTTAGGCCCATATAAAATGTATTTTTCGAGTTCTGATAATTTTCATCAAAGTCTACACGTGAGAAAAAACGCATTTTCAGCCGATTTAAACGTCGAAAAGGCGAATCGGTTGAACGCTTCAGTCATTACTCTATGTGACAGTGTCAGAAAGTGTAAATACAATGATAAACTAGTATGTGCTGCTAATGTGTTGTTTGCCAACCAGTTTTAGGCCCATATAAAATGTATTTTGCGAGTTATGATCATTTTCCGAACTTTGGACCGTTTGCTGTCTAGCTGAATTAGAGAAACACCGAACCATTGTCTCTTTGTAGGCGCATGATTTAGAATGCTGCAGTACACCATATAACTTTAATGAATATGAGGAACTATTATGTGCTTCTTAAGTCTTTCTCAAAGACAGTTTAAATACAATGATAAACTAGTATGTGCTGCTAAAGTGTTGTTTGTCAACCAGTTTTAGGCCCATATAAAATGTATTTTTCGAGTTCTGATAATTTTCATCAAAGTCTACACATGTGGGAAAAAACGCATTTTCAGTCGATTTAAACGTCGATTTGGCGGAACGGTTAAACACTTCAGTCATTACTCTATGTGACAGTGTCAGACAGTTTAAATACAATGATAAACTAGTATGTGCTGCTAAAGTCTTGTTTGTCAACCAGTTTTAGGCCCAAATAAAATGTATTTTTCGAGTTCTGATAATTTTCCGAACTTTGGACCGTTTGCTGTCTAGCTGAATTAGAGAAACACCGAACCATTGTCTCTTTGTTGGTGAATGATTCAGAATGCTGCAGTACACCATATAACTTTAATTAATATGAGGAACAATTATTTTTCTTCTTAAGTCTTTCTCAAAGACAGTTTAAATACAATGATAAACTAGTATGTGCTGCTAAAGTGTTGTTTGTCAACCACTTTTAGGCCCATATAAAATGTATTTTTCGAGTTATGATAATTTTCATCAAAGTCTACACATGTGGGAAAAAACGCATTTTCAGCCGATTTAAACGTCGAAAAGGCGGATCGGTTAAACGCTTCAGCCATTACTCTGTGACAGTGTCAGACAGTTTAAATACAATGATAAACTAGTATGTGCTACTAAAGTCTTGTTTGTCAACCAGTTTTAGGCCCATATAAAATGTATTTTTCGAGTTCTGATAATTTTCATCAAAGTCTACACGTGGGAAAAAACGCATTTTCAGCCGATTTTAACGTCGATTTGGCGGAACGGTTAAACGCTTCAGTCATTACTCTATGTGACAGTGTCAGACAGTTTAAATACAATGATAAACTAGTATGTGCTGCTAAAGTGTTGTTTGCCAACCAGTTTTAGGCCCATATAAAATGTATTTTTCGAGTTATGATCATTTTCCGAACTTTGGACCGTTTGCTGTCTAGCTGAATTAGAGAAACACCGAACCATTGTCTCTTTGTAGGCGCATGATTCAGAATACTGCAGTACAGCATAGAAATTTAATTAATATGATGAACTATTATGTGCTTCTTAAGTTTTTCTCACAGAGTTCTAGGCCCATCTAACATGTATTTGTGGAGTTATGATCATTTTCAGAACTTTGGACGATTTGCTGTCGAGCTGAATTAGAGAAACACCGAACCATTGTCTCTTTGTAGGTGAATGATTCAGAATGCTGCAGTACACCATATAACTTTAATTAATATGAGGAACAATTATTTTGCTTCTTAAGTCTTTCTCAAAGACAGTTTAAATACAATGATGAACTAGTATGTGCTGCTTATGTCTTGTTTGTCAACCAGTTTTAGGCCCATATAAAATGTATTTTTCGAGTTCTGATAATTTTCATCAAAGTCTACACATGTGGGAAAAAATGCATTTTCAGCTGATTTTAACGTCGATTTGGTGGAACGGTTAAACGCTTCAGTCATTACTCTATGTGACAGTGTCAGACAGTTTAAATACAATGATCAACTAGTATGTGCTGCTAAAGTGTTGTTTGTCAAACAGTTTTAGGCCCATATAAAATGTATTTTTCGAGTTATGATAATTTTCATCAAAGTCTACACGTGGGAAAAAACGCATTTTCAGCCGATTTTAACGTCGATTTGGCGGAACGGTTAAACGCTTCAGTCATTACTCTATGTGACAGTGTCAGACAGTTTAAATACAATGATAAACTAGTATGTGCTGCTAAAGTGTTGTTTGTCAAACAGTTTTAGGTCCATATAAAATGTATTTTTCGAGTTATGATCATTTTCAGAACTTTGGACGATTTGCTGTCTAGCTGAATTAGAGAAACACCGAACAATTGTCTCTTTGTAGGTGCATGATTTTGAATGCTGCAGTACACCATATAACTTTAATTAATATGAGGAACAATTATGTGCTTCTTAAGTCTTTCTCAAAGACAGTTTAAATACAATGATAAACTAGTATGTGCAGCTAAAGTCTTGTTTGTCAACCAGTTTTAGGCCCATATAAAATGTATTTTTCGAGTTATGATAATTTTCATCAATGTCTACACGTGGGAAAAAACGCATTTTCAGTCGATTTAAACGTCGATTTGGCGGAACGGTTAAACGCTTCAGTCATTACTCTATGTGACAGTGTCAGTCAGTTTAAATACAATGATGAACTAGTATGTGCTGCTAAAGTCTTGTTTGTCAACCAGTTTTAGGCCCATATAAAATGTATTTTTCGAGTTCAGATAATTTTCATCAAAGTCTACACATGGGAAAAAACGCATTTTCAGTCGATTTAAACGTCGATTTGGCGGAACGGTTAAACACTTCAGTCATTACTCTATGTGACAGTGTCAGACAGTTTAAATACAATGATAAACTAGTATGTGCTGCTAAAGTCTTGTTTGTCAACCAGTTTTAGGCCCAAATAAAATGTATTTTTCGAGTTCTGATAATTTCCCGAACTTTGGACCGTTTGCTGTCTAGCTGAATTAGAGAAACACCGTTGTTTGCCAACCAGTTTTAGGCCCATATAAAATGTATTTTTCGAGTTATGATCATTTTCCGAACTTTGGACCGTTTGCTGTCTAGCTGAATTAGAGAAACACCACACATAGAGTGTGACACTGTCACACTCTATGTGACAGTGTCAGACAGTTTAAATACAATGATAAACTAGTATGTGCTGCTAAAGTCTTGTTTGTCAACCAGTTTTAGGCCCAAATAAAATGTATTTTTCGAGTTCTGATAATTTTCCGAACTTTGGACCGTTTGCTGTCCACCGAATGATTGTTTGTCTCTTTGTAGGCGCATGATTCAGAATACTGCAGTACAGCATAGAAATTTAATTAATATGATGAACTATTATGTGCTTCTTAAGTTTTTCTCACAGAGTTCTAGGCCCATCTAACATGTATTTGTGGAGTTATGATCATTTTCAGAACTTTGGACGATTTGCTGTCGAGCTGAATTAGAGAAACACCGAACCATTGTCTCTTTGTAGGTGAATGATTCAGAATGCTGCAGTACACCATATAACTTTAATTAATATGAGGAACAATTATTTTGCTTCTTAAGTCTTTCTCAAAGACAGTTTAAATACAATGATGAACTAGTATGTGCTGCTTATGTCTTGTTTGTCAACCAGTTTTAGGCCCATATAAAATGTATTTTTCGAGTTCTGACAATTTTCATCAAAGTCTACACATGTGGGAAAAAATGCATTTTCAGCTGATTTTAACGTCGATTTGGTGGAACGGTTAAACGCTTCAGTCATTACTCTATGTGACAGTGTCAGACAGTTTAAATACAATGATAAACTAGTATGTGCTGCTAAAGTGTTGTTTGCCAACCAGTTTTAGGCCAATATAAAATGTATTTTTCGAGTTATGATCATTTTCCGAACTTTGGACCGTTTGCTGTCTAGCTGAATTAGAGAAACACCGAACCATTGTCTCTTTGTAGGCGCATGATTTAGAATGCTGCAGTACACCATATAACTTTAATGAATATGAGGAACTATTATGTGCTTCTTAAGTCTTTCTCAAAGACAGTTTAAATACAATGATAAACTAGTATGTGCTGCTATAGTGTTGTTTGTCAACCAGTTTTAGGCCCATATAAAATGTATTTTTCGAGTTCTGATAATTTTCATCAAAGTCTACACGTGGGAAAAAACGCATTTTCAGCCGATTTTAACGTCGATTTGGCGGAACGGTTAAACGCTTCAGTCATTACTCTATGTGACAGTGTCAGACAGTTTAAATACAATGATAAACTAGTATGTGCTGCTAAAGTGTTGTATGTCAAACAGTTTTAGGTCCATATAAAATGTATTTTTCGAGTTATGATCATTTTCAGAACTTTGGACGATTTGCTGTCTAGCTGAATTAGAGAAACACCGAACAATTGTCTCTTTGTAGGTGCATGATTTTGAATGCTGCAGTACACCATATAACTTTAATTAATATGAGGAACAATTATGTGCTTCTTAAGTCTTTCTCAAAGACAGTTTAAATACAATGATAAACTAGTATGTGCAGCTAAAGTCTTGTTTGTCAACCAGTTTTAGGCCCATATAAAATGTATTTTTCGAGTTATGATAATTTTCATCAAAGTCTACACATGTGGGAAAAAATGCATTTTCAGCTGATTTTAACGTCGATTTGGTGGAACGGTTAAACGCTTCAGTCATTACTCTATGTGACAGTGTCAGACAGTTTAAATACAATGATAAACTAGTATGTGCTGCTAAAGTGTTGTTTGTCAGCCAGTTTTAGGCCCTTATAAAATATATTTTTCGAGTTATGATCATTTTCAGAACTTTGGACGATTTGCTGTCGAGCTGAATTAGAGAAACACCGAACCATTGTCTCTTTGTAGGTGAATGATTCAGAATGCTGCAGTACAGCATAGAAATTTAATTAATATGATGAACTATTATGTGCTTCTTAAGTGTTTCTCACAGAGTTCTAGGCCCATCTAACATGTATTTGTGGAGTTATGATCATATTCAGAACTTTGGACGATTTGCTGTCTAGCTGAATTAGAGAAACACCGAACAATTGTTTCTTTGTAGGTGAATGATTCAGAATGCTGCAGTACACCATATAACTTTAATTAATATGAGGAACAATTATTTTGCTTCTTAAGTCTTTCTCAAAGACAGTTTAAATACAATGATAAACTAGTATGTGCAGCTAACGTCTTGTTTGTCAACCAGTTTTAGGCCCATATAAAATGTATTTTTCGAGTTATGATCATTTTCCGAACTTTGGACCGTTTGCTGTCTAGCTGAATTAGAGAAACACCGAACCATTATCTCTTTGTAGGCGCATGATTTAGAATGCTGCAGTACACCATATAACTTTAATGAATATGAGGAACTATTATGTGCTTCTTAAGTCTTTCTCAAAGACAGTTTAAATACAATGATAAACTAGTATGTGCTGCTAAAGTCTTGTTTGTCAACCAGTTTTAGGCCCATATAAAATGTATTTTTCGAGTTCTGATAATTTTCATCAAAGTCTACACATGTGGGAAAAAACGCATTTTCAGTCGATTTAAACGTCGAAAAGGCGAATCGGTTAAACGCTTCAGTCATTACTCCATGTGACAGTGTCAGACAGTTTAAATACAATGATGAACTAGTATGTGCTGCTAAAGTGTTGTTTGTCAACCAGTTTTAGGCCCATATAAAATGTATTTTTCGAGTTCTGATAATTTTCATCAAAGTCTACACGTGGGAAAAAACGCATTTTCAGCTGATTTTAACGTCGATTTGGCGGAACGGTTAAACGCTTCAGTCATTACTCTTTGTGACAGTGTCAGACAGTTTAAATACAATGATAAACTAGTATGTGCTGCTAAAGTGTTGTTTGTCAAACAGTTTTAGGTCCATATAAAATGTGTTTTTCGAGTTATGATCATTTTCAGAACTTTGGACGATTTGCTGTCTAGCTGAATTAGAGAAACACCGAACAATTGTCTCTTTGTAGGTGCATGATTTTGATGCTGCAGTACACCATATAACTTTAATTAATATGAGGAACAATTATGTGCTTCTTAAGTCTTTCTCAAAGACAGTTTAAATACAATGATAAACTAGTATGTGCAGCTAAAGTCTTGTTTGTCAACCAGTTTTAGGCCCATATAAAATGTATTTTTCGAGTTATGATAATTTTCATCAATGTCTACACGTGGGAAAAAACGCATTTTCAGTCGATTTAAACGTCGATTTGGCGGAACGGTTAAACGCTTCAGTCATTACTCTATGTGACAGTGTCAGTCAGTTTAAATACAATGATGAACTAGTATGTGCTGCTAAAGTCTTGTTTGTCAACCAGTTTTAGGCCCATATAAAATGTATTTTTCGAGTTCAGATAATTTTCATCAAAGTCTACACGTGGGAAAAAACGCATTTTCAGTCGATTTAAACGTCGATTTGGCGGAACGGTTAAACACTTCAGTCATTACTCTATGTGACAGTGTCAGACAGTTTAAATACAATGATAAACTAGTATGTGCTGCTAAAGTCTTGTTTGTCAACCAGTTTTAGGCCCAAATAAAATGTATTTTTCGAGTTCTGATAATTTTCATCAAAGTCTACACGTGAGAAAAAACGCATTTTCAGCCGATTTAAACGTCGAAAAGGCGAATCGGTTGAACGCTTCAGTCATTACTCCTTGTGACTGTGTCAGAAAGTGTAAATACAATGATAAACTAGTATGTGCTGCTAAAGTGTTGTTTGCCAACCAGTTTTAGGCCCATATAAAATGTATTTTTCGAGTTATGATCATTTTCCGAACTTTGGACCGTTTGCTGTCTAGCTGAATTAGAGAAACACCGAACCATTGTCTCTTTGTAGGCGCATGATTTAGAATGCTGCAGTACACCATATAACTTTAATGAACATTAGGAACTATTATGTGCTTCTTAAGTCTTTCTCAAAGACAGTTTAAATACAATGATAAACTAGTATGTGCTGCTAAAGTGTTGTTTGCCAACCAGTTTTAGGCCCATATAAAATGTATTTTTCGAGTTCTGATAATTTTCATCAAAGTCTACACATGTGGGAAAAAATGCATTTTAAGCCGATTTTAACGTCGATTTGGTGGAACGGTTAAACGCTTCAGTCATTACTCTATGTGACAGTGTCAGACAGTTTAAATACAATGATCAACTAGTATGTGCTGCTAAAGTGTTGTTTGTCAAACAGTTTTAGGCCCATATAAAATGTATTTTTCGAGTTCTGATAATTTTCATCAAAGTCTACACGTGGGAAAAAACGCATTTTCAGCCGATTTTAACGTCGATTTGGCGGAACGGTTAAACGCTTCAGTCATTACTCTATGTGACAGTGTCAGACAGTTTAAATACAATGATAAACTAGTATGTGCTGCTAAAGTGTTGTTTGTCAAACAGTTTTAGGTCCATATAAAATGTATTTTTCGAGTTATGATCATTTTCAGAACTTTGGACGATTTGCTGTCTAGCTGAATTAGAGAAACACCGAACAATTGTCTCTTTGTAGGTGCATGATTTTGAATGCTGCAGTACACCATATAACTTTAATTAATATGAGGAACAATTATGTGCTTCTTAAGTCTTTCTCAAAGACAGTTTAAATACAATGATAAACTAGTATGTGCAGCTAAAGTCTTGTTTGTCAACCAGTTTTAGGCCCATATAAAATGTATTTTTCGAGTTATGATAATTTTCATCAATGTCTACACGTGGGAAAAAACGCATTTTCAGTCGATTTAAACGTCGATTTGGCGGAACGGTTAAACGCTTCAGTCATTACTCTATGTGACAGTGTCAGTCAGTTTAAATACAATGATGAACTAGTATGTGCTGCTAAAGTCTTGTTTGTCAACCAGTTTTAGGCCCATATAAAATGTATTTTTCGAGTTCAGATAATTTTCATCAAAGTCTACACGTGGGAAAAAACGCATTTTCAGTCGATTTAAACGTCGATTTGGCGGAACGGTTAAACACTTCAGTCATTACTCTATGTGACAGTGTCAGACAGTTTAAATACAATGATAAACTAGTATGTGCTGCTAAAGTCTTGTTTGTCAACCAGTTTTAGGCCCAAATAAAATGTATTTTTCGAGTTCTGATAATTTTCCGAACTTTGGACCGTTTGCTGTCTAGCTGAATTAGAGAAACACCGAACCATTGTCTCTTTGTTGGTGAATGATTCAGAATGCTGCAGTACAGCATAGAAATTTAATTAATATGATGAACAATTATTTTGCTTCTTAAGTCTTTCTCAAAGACAGTTTAAATACAATGATAAACTAGTATGTGCTGCTAAAGTGTTGTTTGTCAACCAGTTTTAGGCCCATATAAAATGTATTTTTCGAGTTATGATAATTTTCATCAAAGTCTACACATGTGGGAAAAAACGCATTTTCAGCCGATTTAAACGTCGAAAAGGCGGATCGGTTAAACGCTTCAGCCATTACTCTGTGACAGTGTCAGACAGTTTAAATACAATGATAAACTAGTATGTGCTACTAAAGTGTTGTTTGTCAAACAGTTTTAGGCCCATATAAAATGTATTTTTCGAGTTCTGATAATTTTCATCAAAGTCTACACGTGGGAAAAAACGCATTTTCAGCCGATTTTAACGTCGATTTGGCGGAACGGTTAAACGCTTCAGTCATTACTCTATGTGACAGTGTCAGACAGTTTAAATACAATGATAAACTAGTATGTGCTGCTAAAGTGTTGTATGTCAAACAGTTTTAGGTCCATATAAAATGTATTTTTCGAGTTATGATCATTTTCAGAACTTTGGACGATTTGCTGTCTAGCTGAATTAGAGAAACACCGAACAATTGTCTCTTTGTAGGTGCATGATTTTGAATGCTGCAGTACACCATATAACTTTAATTAATATGAGGAACAATTATGTGCTTCTTAAGTCTTTCTCAAAGACAGTTTAAATACAATGATAAACTAGTATGTGCAGCTAAAGTCTTGTTTGTCAACCAGTTTTAGGCCCATATAAAATGTATTTTTCGAGTTATGATCATTTTCCGAACTTTGGACCGTTTGCTGTCTAGCTGAATTAGAGAAACACCGAACCATTGTCTCTTTGTAGGCGCATGATTTAGAATGCTGCAGTACACCATATAACTTTAATGAATATGAGGAACTATTATGTGCTTCTTAAGTCTTTCTCAAAGACAGTTTAAATAAAATGATAAACTAGTATGTGCTGCTAAAGTCTTGTTTGTCAACCAGTTTTAGGCCCATATAAAATGTATTTTTCGAGTTCTGATAATTTTCATCAAAGTCTACACATGTGGGAAAAAACACATTTTCAGTCGATTTAAACGTCGAAAAGGCGAATCGGTTAAACGCTTCAGTCATTACTCCATGTGACAGTGTCAGACAGTTTAAATACAATGATGAACTAGTATGTGCTGCTAAAGTGTTGTTTGTCAACCAGTTTTAGGCCCATATAAAATGTATTTTTCGAGTTCTGATAATTTTCATCAAAGTCTACACGTGGGAAAAAACGCATTTTCAGCCGATTTTAACGTCGATTTGGCGGAACGGTTAAACGCTTCAGTCATTACTCTATGTGACAGTGTCAGACAGTTTAAATACAATGATAAACTAGTATGTGCTGCTAATGTGTTGTTTGTCAAACAGTTTTAGGTCCATATAAAATGTATTTTTCGAGTTATGATCATTTTCAGAACTTTGGACGATTTGCTGCCTAGCTGAATTAGAGAAACACCGAACAATTGTCTCTTTGTAGGTGCATGATTTTGAATGCTGCAGTACACCATATAACTTTAATTAATATGAGGAACAATTATGTGCTTCTTAAGTCTTTCTCAAAGACAGTTTAAATACAATGATAAACTAGTATGTGCAGCTAAAGTCTTGTTTGTCAACCAGTTTTAGGCCCATATAAAATGTATTTTTCGAGTTATGATAATTTTCATCAATGTCTACACGTGGGAAAAAACGCATTTTCAGTCGATTTAAACGTCGATTTGGCGGAACGGTTAAACGCTTCAGTCATTACTCTATGTGACAGTGTCAGTCAGTTTAAATACAATGATGAACTAGTATGTGCTGCTAAAGTCTTGTTTGTCAACCAGTTTTAGGCCCATATAAAATGTATTTTTCGAGTTCAGATAATTTTCATCAAAGTCTACACGTGGGAAAAAACGCATTTTCAGTCGATTTAAACGTCGATTTGGCGGAACGGTTAAACACTTCAGTCATTACTCTATGTGACAGTGTCAGACAGTTTAAATACAATGATAAACTAGTATGTGCTGCTAAAGTCTTGTTTGTCAACCAGTTTTAGGCCCAAATAAAATGTATTTTTCGAGTTCTGATAATTTTCATCAAAGTCTACACGTGAGAAAAAACTCATTTTCAGCCGATTTAAACGTCGAAAAGGCGAATCGGTTGAACGCTTCAGTCATTACTCCTTGTGACAGTGTCAGAAAGTGTAAATACAATGATAAACTAGTATGTGCTGCTAAAGTGTTGTTTGCCAACCAGTTTTAGGCCCATATAAAATGTATTTTTCGAGTTATGATCATTTTCCGAACTTTGGACCGTTTGCTGTCTAGCTGAATTAGAGAAACACCGAACCATTGTCTCTTTGTAGGTGCATGATTTAGAATGCTGCAGTACACCATATAACTTTAATGAATATGAGGAACTATTATGTGCTTCTTAAGTCTTTCTCAAAGACAGTTTAAATACAATGATAAACTAGTATGTGCTGCTAAAGTGTTGTTTGTCAACCAGTTTTAGGCCCATATAAAATGTATTTTTCGAGTTCTGATAATTTTCATCAAAGTCTACACATGTGGGAAAAAATGCATTTTAAGCCGATTTTAACGTCGATTTGGCGGAACGGTTAAACGCTTCAGTCATTACTCTATGTGACAGTGTCAGACAGTTTAAATACAATGATAAACTAGTATGTGCTGCTAAAGTGTTGTTTGTCAAACAGTTTTAGGTCCATATAAAATGTATTTTTCGAGTTATGATCATTTTCAGAACTTTGGACGATTTGCTGTCTAGCTGAATTAGAGAAACACCGAACAATTGTCTCTTTGTAGGTGCATGATTTTGAATGCTGCAGTACACCATATAACTTTAATTAATATGAGGAACAATTATGTGCTTCTTAAGTCTTTCTCAAAGACAGTTTAAATACAATGATAAACTAGTATGTGCAGCTAAAGTCTTGTTTGTCAACCAGTTTTAGGCCCATATAAAATGTATTTTTCGAGTTATGATAATTTTCATCAATGTCTACACGTGGGAAAAAACGCATTTTCAGTCGATTTAAACGTCGATTTGGCGGAACGGTTAAACGCTTCAGTCATTACTCTATGTGACAGTGTCAGTCAGTTTAAATACAATGATGAACTAGTATGTGCTGCTAAAGTCTTGTTTGTCAACCAGTTTTAGGCCCATATAAAATGTATTTTTCGAGTTCAGATAATTTTCATCAAAGTCTACACGTGGGAAAAAACGCATTTTCAGTCGATTTAAACGTCGATTTGGCGGAACGGTTAAACACTTCAGCCATTACTCTATGTGACAGTGTCAGACAGTTTAAATACAATGATAAACTAGTATGTGCTGCTAAAGTCTTGTTTGTCAACCAGTTTTAGGCCCAAATAAAATGTATTTTTCGAGTTCTGATAATTTTCCGAACTTTGGACGATTTGCTGTCGAGCTGAATTAGAGAAACACCGAACCATTGTCTCTTTGTAGGTGAATGATTCAGAATGCTGCAGTACAGCATAGAAATTTAATTAATATGATGAACTATTATGTGCTTCTTAAGTGTTTCTCACAGAGTTCTAGGCCCATCTAACATGTATTTGTGGAGATATGATCATATTCAGAACTTTGGACGATTTGCTGTCTAGCTGAATTAGAGAAACACCGAACAATTGTTTCTTTGTAGGTGCATGATTCAGTATACTGCAGTACAGAATAGAAATTTAATTAATATGATGAACTATTATGTGCTTCTTAAGTGTTTCTCACAGAGTTCTAGGCCCATCTAACATGTATTTGTGGAGTTATGATCATATTCAGAACTTTGGACGATTTGCTGTCGAGCTGAATTAGAGAAACACCGAACCATTGTCTCTTTGTAGGTGAATGATTCAGAATGCTGCAGTACACCATATAACTTTAATTAATATGAGGAGCAATTATTTTGCTTCTTAAGTCTTTCTCAAAGACAGTTTAAATACAATGATAAAATAGTATGTGCAGCTAAAGTCTTGTTTGTCAACCAGTTTTAGGCCCATATAAAATGTATTTTTCGAGTTCTGATAATTTTCATCAAATTCTACACATGTGGGAAAAAACGCATTTTCAGTCGATTTAAACGTCGAAAAGGCGAATCGGTTAAACGCTTCAGTCATTACTCCATGTGACAGTGTCAGACAATTTAAATACAATGATGAACTAGTATGTGCTGCTAAAGTGTTGTTTGTCAACCAGTTTTAGGCTCATATAAAATGTATTTTTCGAGTTCTGATAATTTTCATCAAAGTCTACACATGTGGGAAAAAATGCATTTTAAGCCGATTTTAACGTCGATTTGGTGGAACGGTTAAACGCTTCAGTCATTACTCTATGTGACAGTGTCAGACAGTTTAAATACAATGATCAACTAGTATGTGCTGCTAAAGTGTTGTTTGTCAAACAGTTTTAGGTCCATATAAAATTTATTTTTCGAGTTATGATCATTTTCAGAAGTTTGGACGATTTGCTGTCTAGCTGAATTAGAGAAACACCGAACAATTGTCTCTTTGTAGGTGCATGATTTTGAATGCTGCAGTACACCATATAACTTTAATTAATATGAGGAACAATTATGTGCTTCTTAAGTCTTTCTCAAAGACAGTTTAAATACAATGATAAACTAGTATGTGCAGCTAAAGTCTTGTTTGTCAACCAGTTTTAGGCCCATATAAAATGTATTTTTCGAGTTCAGATAATTTTCATCAAAGTCTACACGTGGGAAAAAACGCATTTTCAGTCGATTTAAACGTCGATTTGGCGGAACGGTTAAACACTTCAGTCATTACTCTATGTGACAGTGTCAGACAGTTTAAATACAATGATAAACTAGTATGTGCTGCTAAAGTCTTGTTTGTCAACCAGTTTTAGGCCCAAATAAAATGTATTTTTCGAGTTCTGATAATTTTCATCAAAGTCTACACGTGAGAAAAAACGCATTTTCAGCCGATTTAAACGTCGAAAAGGCGAATCGGTTGAACGCTTCAGTCATTACTCTATGTGACAGTGTCAGAAAGTGTAAATACAATGATAAACTAGTATGTGCTGCTAAAGTGTTGTTTGCCAACCAGTTTTAGGCCCATATAAAATGTATTTTTCGAGTTATGATCATTTTCCGAACTTTGGACCGTTTGCTGTCTAGCTGAATTAGAGAAACACCGAACCATTGTCTCTTTGTTGGCGCATGATTTAGAATGCTGCAGTACACCATATAACTTTAATGAATATGAGGAACTATTATGTGCTTCTTAAGTCTTTCTCAAAGACAGTTTAAATACAATGATAAACTAGTATGTGCTGCTAAAGTCTTGTTTGTCAACCAGTTTTAGGCCCATATAAAATGTATTTTTCGAGTTCTGATAATTTTCATCAAAGTCTACACATGTGGGAAAAAACGCATTTTCAGTCGATTTAAACGTCGAAAAGGCGAATCGGTTAAACGCTTCAGTCATTACTCCATGTGACAGTGTCAGACAGTTTAAATACAATGATGAACTAGTATGTGCTGCTAAAGTGTTGTTTGTCAACCAGTTTTTGGCCCATATAAAATGTATTTTTCGAGTTCTGATAATTTTCATCAAAGTCTACACGTGGGAAAAAACGCATTTTCAGCCGATTTTAACGTCGATTTGGCGGAACGGTTAAACGCTTCAGTCATTACTCTATGTGACAGTGTCAGACAGTTTAAATACAATGATAAACTAGTATGTGCTGCTAATGTGTTGTTTGTCAAACAGTTTTAGGTCCATATAAAATGTATTTTTCGAGTTATGATCATTTTCAGAACTTTGGACGATTTGCTGCCTAGCTGAATTAGAGAAACACCGAACAATTGTCTCTTTGTAGGTGCATGATTTTGAATGCTGCAGTACACCATATAACTTTAATTAATATGAGGAACAATTATGTGCTTCTTAAGTCTTTCTCAAAGACAGTTTAAATACAATGATAAACTAGTATGTGCAGCTAAAGTCTTGTTTGTCAACCAGTTTTAGGCCCATATAAAATGTATTTTTCGAGTTATGATAATTTTCATCAATATCTACACGTGGGAAAAAACGCATTTTCAGTCGATTTAAACGTCGATTTGGCGGAACGGTTAAACGCTTCAGTCATTACTCTATGTGACAGTGTCAGTCAGTTTAAATACAATGATGAACTAGTATGTGCTGCTAAAGTCTTGTTTGTCAACCAGTTTTAGGCCCATATAAAATGTATTTTTCGAGTTCAGATAATTTTCATCAAAGTCTACACGTGGGAAAAAACGCATTTTCAGTCGATTTAAACGTCGATTTGGCGGAACGGTTAAACACTTCAGTCATTACTCTATGTGACAGTGTCAGACAGTTTAAATACAATGATAAACTAGTATGTGCTGCTAAAGTCTTGTTTGTCAACCAGTTTTAGGCCCAAATAAAATGTATTTTTCGAGTTCTGATAATTTTCCGAACTTTGGACGATTTGCTGTCGAGCTGAATTAGAGAAACACCGAACCATTGTCTCTTTGTAGGTGAATGATTCAGAATGCTGCAGTACAGCATAGAAATTTAATTAATATGATGAACTAGTATGTGCTGCTAAAGTGTTGTTTGTCAACCAGTTTTAGGCTCATATAAAATGTATTTTTCGAGTTCTGATAATTTTCATCAAAGTCTACACATGTGGGAAAAAATGCATTTTAAGCCGATTTTAACGTCGATTTGGTGGAACGGTTAAACGCTTCAGTCATTACTCTATGTGACAGTGTCAGACAGTTTAAATACAATGATCAACTAGTATGTGCTGCTAAAGTGTTGTTTGTCAAACAGTTTTAGGTCCATATAAAATTTATTTTTCGAGTTATGATCATTTTCAGAAGTTTGGACGATTTGCTGTCTAGCTGAATTAGAGAAACACCGAACAATTGTCTCTTTGTAGGTGCATGATTTTGAATGCTGCAGTACACCATATAACTTTAATTAATATGAGGAACAATTATGTGCTTCTTAAGTCTTTCTCAAAGACAGTTTAAATACAATGATAAACTAGTATGTGCAGCTAAAGTCTTGTTTGTAAACCAGTTTTAGGCCCATATAAAATGTATTTTTCGAGTTCAGATAATTTTCATCAAAGTCTACACGTGGGAAAAAACGCATTTTCAGTCGATTTAAACGTCGATTTGGCGGAACGGTTAAACACTTCAGTCATTACTCTATGTGACAGTGTCAGACAGTTTAAATACAATGATAAACTAGTATGTGCTGCTAAAGTCTTGTTTGTCAACCAGTTTTAGGCCCAAATAAAATGTATTTTTCGAGTTCTGATAATTTTCATCAAAGTCTACACGTGAGAAAAAACGCATTTTCAGCCGATTTAAACGTCGAAAAGGCGAATCGGTTGAACGCTTCAGTCATTACTCTATGTGACAGTGTCAGAAAGTGTAAATACAATGATAAACTAGTATGTGCTGCTAAAGTGTTGTTTGCCAACCAGTTTTAGGCCCATATAAAATGTATTTTTCGAGTTATGATCATTTTCCGAACTTTGGACCGTTTGCTGTCTAGCTGAATTAGAGAAACACCGAACCATTGTCTCTTTGTTGGCGCATGATTTAGAATGCTGCAGTACACCATATAACTTTAATGAATATGAGGAACTATTATGTGCTTCTTAAGTCTTTCTCAAAGACAGTTTAAATACAATGATAAACTAGTATGTGCTGCTAAAGTCTTGTTTGTCAACCAGTTTTAGGCCCATATAAAATGTATTTTTCGAGTTCTGATAATTTTCATCAAAGTCTACACATGTGGGAAAAAACGCATTTTCAGTCGATTTAAACGTCGAAAAGGCGAATCGGTTAAACGCTTCAGTCATTACTCCATGTGACAGTGTCAGACAGTTTAAATACAATGATGAACTAGTATGTGCTGCTAAAGTGTTGTTTGTCAACCAGTTTTTGGCCCATATAAAATGTATTTTTCGAGTTCTGATAATTTTCATCAAAGTCTACACGTGGGAAAAAACGCATTTTCAGCCGATTTTAACGTCGATTTGGCGGAACGGTTAAACGCTTCAGTCATTACTCTATGTGACAGTGTCAGACAGTTTAAATACAATGATAAACTAGTATGTGCTGCTAATGTGTTGTTTGTCAAACAGTTTTAGGTCCATATAAAATGTATTTTTCGAGTTATGATCATTTTCAGAACTTTGGACGATTTGCTGCCTAGCTGAATTAGAGAAACACCGAACAATTGTCTCTTTGTAGGTGCATGATTTTGAATGCTGCAGTACACCATATAACTTTAATTAATATGAGGAACAATTATGTGCTTCTTAAGTCTTTCTCAAAGACAGTTTAAATACAATGATAAACTAGTATGTGCAGCTAAAGTCTTGTTTGTCAACCAGTTTTAGGCCCATATAAAATGTATTTTTCGAGTTATGATAATTTTCATCAATATCTACACGTGGGAAAAAACGCATTTTCAGTCGATTTAAACGTCGATTTGGCGGAACGGTTAAACGCTTCAGTCATTACTCTATGTGACAGTGTCAGTCAGTTTAAATACAATGATGAACTAGTATGTGCTGCTAAAGTCTTGTTTGTCAACCAGTTTTAGGCCCATATAAAATGTATTTTTCGAGTTCAGATAATTTTCATCAAAGTCTACACGTGGGAAAAAACGCATTTTCAGTCGATTTAAACGTCGATTTGGCGGAACGGTTAAACACTTCAGTCATTACTCTATGTGACAGTGTCAGACAGTTTAAATACAATGATAAACTAGTATGTGCTGCTAAAGTCTTGTTTGTCAACCAGTTTTAGGCCCAAATAAAATGTATTTTTCGAGTTCTGATAATTTTCATCAAAGTCTACACGTGAGAAAAAACGCATTTTCAGCCGATTTAAACGTCGAAAAGGCGAATCGGTTGAACGCTTCAGTCATTACTCCTTGTGACAGTGTCAGAAAGTGTAAATACAATGATAAACTAGTATGTGCTGCTAAAGTGTTGTTTGCCAACCAGTTTTAGGCCCATATAAAATGTATTTTTCGAGTTATGATCATTTTCCGAACTTTGGACCGTTTGCTGTCTAGCTGAATTAGAGAAACACCGAACCATTGTCTCTTTGTAGGCGCATGATTTAGAATGCTGCAGTACACCATATAACTTTAATGAATATGAGGAACTATTATGTGCTTCTTAAGTCTTTCTCAAAGACAGTTTAAATACAATGATAAACTAGTATGTGCTGCTAAAGTGTTGTTTGTCAACCAGTTTTAGGCCCATATAAAATGTATTTTTCGAGTTCTGATAATTTTCATCAAAGTCTACACATGTGGGAAAAAATGCATTTTAAGCCGATTTTAACGTCGATTTGGTGGAACGGTTAAACGCTTCAGTCATTACTCTATGTGACAGTGTCAGACAGTGTAAATACAATGATAAACTAGTATGTGCTGCTAAAGTGTTGTTTGCCAACCAGTTTTAGGCCCATATAAAATGTATTTTTCGAGTTATGATCATTTTCCGAACTTTGGACCGTTTGCTGTCTAGCTGAATTAGAGAAACACCGAACCATTGTCTCTTTGTAGGCGCATGATTTAGAATGCTGCAGTACACCATATAACTTTAATGAATATGAGGAACTATTATGTGCTTCTTAAGTCTTTCTCAAAGACAGTTTAAATACAATGATAAACTAGTATGTGCTGCTAAAGTGTTGTTTGTCAACCAGTTTTAGGCCCATATAAAATGTATTTTTCGAGTTCTGATAATTTTCATCAAAGTCTACACATGTGGGAAAAAATGCATTTTAAGCCGATTTTAACGTCGATTTGGCGGAACGGTTAAACGCTTCAGTCATTACTCTATGTGACAGTGTCAGACAGTTTAAATACAATGATAAACTAGTATGTGCTGCTAAAGTGTTGTTTGTCAAACAGTTTTAGGTCCATATAAAATGTATTTTTCGAGTTATGATCATTTTCAGAACTTTGGACGATTTGCTGTCTAGCTGAATTAGAGAAACACCGAACAATTGTCTCTTTGTAGGTGCATGATTTTGAATGCTGCAGTACACCATATAACTTTAATTAATATGAGGAACAATTATGTGCTTCTTAAGTCTTTCTCAAAGACAGTTTAAATACAATGATAAACTAGTATGTGCAGCTAAAGTCTTGTTTGTCAACCAGTTTTAGGCCCATATAAAATGTATTTTTCGAGTTATGATAATTTTCATCAATGTCTACACGTGGGAAAAAACGCATTTTCAGTCGATTTAAACGTCGATTTGGCGGAACGGTTAAACGCTTCAGTCATTACTCTATGTGACAGTGTCAGTCAGTTTAAATACAATGATGAACTAGTATGTGCTGCTAAAGTCTTGTTTGTCAACCAGTTTTAGGCCCATATAAAATGTATTTTTCGAGTTCAGATAATTTTCATCAAAGTCTACACGTGGGAAAAAACGCATTTTCAGTCGATTTAAACGTCGATTTGGCGGAACGGTTAAACACTTCAGCCATTACTCTATGTGACAGTGTCAGACAGTTTAAATACAATGATAAACTAGTATGTGCTGCTAAAGTCTTGTTTGTCAACCAGTTTTAGGCCCAAATAAAATGTATTTTTCGAGTTCTGATAATTTTCCGAACTTTGGACCGTTTGCTGTCTAGCTGAATTAGAGAAACACCGAACCATTGTCTCTTTGTAGGCGCATGATTCAGAATACTGCAGTACAGCATAGAAATTTAATTAATATGATGAACTATTATGTGCTTCTTAAGTGTTTCTCACAGAGTTCTAGGCCCATCTAACATGTATTTGTGGAGTTATGATCATTTTCAGAACTTTGGACGATTTGCTGTCGAGCTGAATTAGAGAAACACCGAACCATTGTCTCTTTGTAGGTGAATGATTCAGAATGCTGCAGTACACCATATAACTTTAATTAATATGAGGAACAATTATTTTGCTTCTTAAGTCTTTCTCAAAGACAGTTTAAATACAATGATGAACTAGTATGTGCTGCTTATGTCTTGTTTGTCAACCAGTTTTAGGCCCATATAAAATGTATTTTTCGAGTTCTGATAATTTTCATCAAAGTCTACACATGTGGGAAAAAATGCATTTTCAGCTGATTTTAACGTCGATTTGGTGGAACGGTTAAACGCTTCAGTCATTACTCTATGTGACAGTGTCAGACAGTTTAAATACAATGATAAACTAGTATGTGCTGCTAAAGTTTTGTTTGTCAGCCAGTTTTAGGCCCTTATAAAATGTATTTTTCGAGTTATGATCATTTTCAGAACTTTGGACGATTTGCTGTCGAGCTGAATTAGAGAAACACCGAACCATTGTCTCTTTGTAGGTGAATGATTCAGAATGCTGCAGTACAGCATAGAAATTTAATTAATATGATGAACTATTATGTGCTTCTTAAGTGTTTCTCACAGAGTTCTAGGCCCATCTAACATGTATTTGTGGAGATATGATCATATTCAGAACTTTGGACGATTTGCTGTCTAGTTGAATTAGAGAAACACCGAACAATTGTTTCTTTGTAGGTGCATGATTCAGTATACTGCAGTACAGCATAGAAATTTAATTAATATGATGAACTATTATGTGCTTCTTAAGTGTTTCTCACAGAGTTCTAGGCCCATCTAACATGTATTTGTGGAGTTATGATCATATTCAGAACTTTGGACGATTTGCTGTCGAGCTGAATTAGAGAAACACCGAACCATTGTCTCTTTGTAGGTGAATGATTCAGAATGCTGCAGTACACCATATAACTTTAATTAATATGAGGAGCAATTATTTTGCTTCTTAAGTCTTTCTCAAAGACAGTTTAAATACAATGATAAAATAGTATGTGCAGCTAAAGTCTTGTTTGTCAACCAGTTTTAGGCCCATATAAAATGTATTTTTCGAGTTCTGATAATTTTCATCAAATTCTACACATGTGGGAAAAAACGCATTTTCAGTCGATTTAAACGTCGAAAAGGCGAATCGGTTAAACGCTTCAGTCATTACTCCATGTGACAGTGTCAGACAATTTAAATACAATGATGAACTAGTATGTGCTGCTAAAGTGTTGTTTGTCAACCAGTTTTAGGCTCATATAAAATGTATTTTTCGAGTTCTGATAATTTTCATCAAAGTCTACACATGTGGGAAAAAATGCATTTTAAGCCGATTTTAACGTCGATTTGGTGGAACGGTTAAACGCTTCAGTCATTACTCTATGTGACAGTGTCAGACAGTTTAAATACAATGATCAACTAGTATGTGCTGCTAAAGTGTTGTTTGTCAAACAGTTTTAGGTCCATATAAAATGTATTTTTCGAGTTATGATCATTTTCAGAAGTTTGGACGATTTGCTGTCTAGCTGAATTAGAGAAACACCGAACAATTGTCTCTTTGTAGGTGCATGATTTTGAATGCTGCAGTACACCATATAACTTTAATTAATATGAGGAACAATTATGTGCTTCTTAAGTCTTTCTCAAAGACAGTTTAAATACAATGATAAACTAGTATGTGCAGCTAAAGTCTTGTTTGTCAACCAGTTTTAGGCCCATATAAAATGTATTTTTCGAGTTATGATAATTTTCATCAATGTCTACACGTGGGAAAAAACGCATTTTCAGTCGATTTAAACGTCGATTTGGCGGAACGGTTAAACGCTTCAGTCATTACTCTATGTGACAGTGTCAGTCAGTTTAAATACAATGATGAACTAGTATGTGCTGCTAAAGTCTTGTTTGTCAACCAGTTTTAGGCCCATATAAAATGTATTTTTCGAGTTCAGATAATTTTCATCAAAGTCTACACGTGGGAAAAAACGCATTTTCAGTCGATTTAAACGTCGATTTGGCGGAACGGTTAAACACTTCAGTCATTACTCTATGTGACAGTGTCAGACAGTTTAAATACAATGATAAACTAGTATGTGCTGCTAAAGTCTTGTTTGTCAACCAGTTTTAGGCCCAAATAAAATGTATTTTTCGAGTTCTGATAATTTTCATCAAAGTCTACACGTGAGAAAAAACGCATTTTCAGCCGATTTAAACGTCGAAAAGGCGAATCGGTTGAACGCTTCAGTCATTACTCCTTGTGACAGTGTCAGAAAGTGTAAATACAATGATAAACTAGTATGTGCTGCTAAAGTGTTGTTTGCCAACCAGTTTTAGGCCCATATAAAATGTATTTTTCGAGTTATGATCATTTTCCGAACTTTGGACCGTTTGCTGTCTAGCTGAATTAGAGAAACACCGAACCATTGTCTCTTTGTAGGCGCATGATTTAGAATGCTGCAGTACACCATATAACTTTAATGAATATGAGGAACTATTATGTGCTTCTTAAGTCTTTCTCAAAGACAGTTTAAATACAATGATAAACTAGTATGTGCTGCTAAAGTGTTGTTTGTCAACCAGTTTTAGGCCCATATAAAATGTATTTTTCGAGTTCTGATAATTTTCATCAAAGTCTACACATGTGGGAAAAAATGCATTTTAAGCCGATTTTAACGTCGATTTGGCGGAACGGTTAAACGCTTCAGTCATTACTCTATGTGACAGTGTCAGACAGTTTAAATACAATGATAAACTAGTATGTGCTGCTAAAGTGTTGTTTGTCAAACAGTTTTAGGTCCATATAAAATGTATTTTTCGAGTTATGATCATTTTCAGAACTTTGGACGATTTGCTGTCTAGCTGAATTAGAGAAACACCGAACAATTGTCTCTTTGTAGGTGCATGATTTTGAATGCTGCAGTACACCATATAACTTTAATTAATATGAGGAACAATTATGTGCTTCTTAAGTCTTTCTCAAAGACAGTTTAAATACAATGATAAACTAGTATGTGCAGCTAAAGTCTTGTTTGTCAACCAGTTTTAGGCCCATATAAAATGTATTTTTCGAGTTATGATAATTTTCATCAATGTCTACACGTGGGAAAAAACGCATTTTCAGTCGATTTAAACGTCGATTTGGCGGAACGGTTAAACGCTTCAGTCATTACTCTATGTGACAGTGTCAGTCAGTTTAAATACAATGATGAACTAGTATGTGCTGCTAAAGTCTTGTTTGTCAACCAGTTTTAGGCCCATATAAAATGTATTTTTCGAGTTCAGATAATTTTCATCAAAGTCTACACGTGGGAAAAAACGCATTTTCAGTCGATTTAAACGTCGATTTGGCGGAACGGTTAAACACTTCAGCCATTACTCTATGTGACAGTGTCAGACAGTTTAAATACAATGATAAACTAGTATGTGCTGCTAAAGTCTTGTTTGTCAACCAGTTTTAGGCCCAAATAAAATGTATTTTTCGAGTTCTGATAATTTTCCGAACTTTGGACCGTTTGCTGTCTAGCTGAATTAGAGAAACACCGAACCATTGTCTCTTTGTAGGCGCATGATTCAGAATACTGCAGTACAGCATAGAAATTTAATTAATATGATGAACTATTATGTGCTTCTTAAGTGTTTCTCACAGAGTTCTAGGCCCATCTAACATGTATTTGTGGAGTTATGATCATTTTCAGAACTTTGGACGATTTGCTGTCGAGCTGAATTAGAGAAACACCGAACCATTGTCTCTTTGTAGGTGAATGATTCAGAATGCTGCAGTACACCATATAACTTTAATTAATATGAGGAACAATTATTTTGCTTCTTAAGTCTTTCTCAAAGACAGTTTAAATACAATGATGAACTAGTATGTGCTGCTTATGTCTTGTTTGTCAACCAGTTTTAGGCCCATATAAAATGTATTTTTCGAGTTCTGATAATTTTCATCAAAGTCTACACATGTGGGAAAAAATGCATTTTCAGCTGATTTTAACGTCGATTTGGTGGAACGGTTAAACGCTTCAGTCATTACTCTATGTGACAGTGTCAGACAGTTTAAATACAATGATAAACTAGTATGTGCTGCTAAAGTTTTGTTTGTCAGCCAGTTTTAGGCCCTTATAAAATGTATTTTTCGAGTTATGATCATTTTCAGAACTTTGGACGATTTGCTGTCGAGCTGAATTAGAGAAACACCGAACCATTGTCTCTTTGTAGGTGAATGATTCAGAATGCTGCAGTACAGCATAGAAATTTAATTAATATGATGAACTATTATGTGCTTCTTAAGTGTTTCTCACAGAGTTCTAGGCCCATCTAACATGTATTTGTGGAGATATGATCATATTCAGAACTTTGGACGATTTGCTGTCTAGTTGAATTAGAGAAACACCGAACAATTGTTTCTTTGTAGGTGCATGATTCAGTATACTGCAGTACAGCATAGAAATTTAATTAATATGATGAACTATTATGTGCTTCTTAAGTGTTTCTCACAGAGTTCTAGGCCCATCTAACATGTATTTGTGGAGTTATGATCATATTCAGAACTTTGGACGATTTGCTGTCGAGCTGAATTAGAGAAACACCGAACCATTGTCTCTTTGTAGGTGAATGATTCAGAATGCTGCAGTACACCATATAACTTTAATTAATATGAGGAGCAATTATTTTGCTTCTTAAGTCTTTCTCAAAGACAGTTTAAATACAATGATAAAATAGTATGTGCAGCTAAAGTCTTGTTTGTCAACCAGTTTTAGGCCCATATAAAATGTATTTTTCGAGTTCTGATAATTTTCATCAAATTCTACACATGTGGGAAAAAACGCATTTTAAGCCGATTTTAACGTCGATTTGGTGGAACGGTTAAACGCTTCAGTCATTACTCTATGTGACAGTGTCAGACAGTTTAAATACAATGATCAACTAGTATGTGCTGCTAAAGTGTTGTTTGTCAAACAGTTTTAGGTCCATATAAAATGTATTTTTCGAGTTATGATCATTTTCAGAAGTTTGGACGATTTGCTGTCTAGTTGAATTAGAGAAACACCGAACAATTGTTTCTTTGTAGGTGCATGATTCAGTATACTGCAGTACAGCATAGAAATTTAATTAATATGATGAACTATTATGTGCTTCTTAAGTGTTTCTCACAGAGTTCTAGGCCCATCTAACATGTATTTGTGGAGTTATGATCATATTCAGAACTTTGGACGATTTGCTGTCGAGCTGAATTAGAGAAACACCGAACCATTGTCTCTTTGTAGGTGAATGATTCAGAATGCTGCAGTACACCATATAACTTTAATTAATATGAGGAGCAATTATTTTGCTTCTTAAGTCTTTCTCAAAGACAGTTTAAATACAATGATAAAATAGTATGTGCAGCTAAAGTCTTGTTTGTCAACCAGTTTTAGGCCCATATAAAATGTATTTTTCGAGTTCTGATAATTTTCATCAAATTCTACACATGTGGGAAAAAACGCATTTTCAGTCGATTTAAACGTCGAAAAGGCGAATCGGTTAAACGCTTCAGTCATTACTCCATGTGACAGTGTCAGACAATTTAAATACAATGATGAACTAGTATGTGCTGCTAAAGTGTTGTTTGTCAACCAGTTTTAGGCTCATATAAAATGTATTTTTCGAGTTCTGATAATTTTCATCAAAGTCTACACATGTGGGAAAAAATGCATTTTAAGCCGATTTTAACGTCGATTTGGTGGAACGGTTAAACGCTTCAGTCATTACTCTATGTGACAGTGTCAGACAGTTTAAATACAATGATCAACTAGTATGTGCTGCTAAAGTGTTGTTTGTCAAACAGTTTTAGGTCCATATAAAATGTATTTTTCGAGTTATGATCATTTTCAGAAGTTTGGACGATTTGCTGTCTAGCTGAATTAGAGAAACACCGAACAATTGTCTCTTTGTAGGTGCATGATTTTGAATGCTGCAGTACACCATATAACTTTAATTAATATGAGGAACAATTATGTGCTTCTTAAGTCTTTCTCAAAGACAGTTTAAATACAATGATAAACTAGTATGTGCAGCTAAAGTCTTGTTTGTCAACCAGTTTTAGGCCCATATAAAATGTATTTTTCGAGTTATGATAATTTTCATCAATGTCTACACGTGGGAAAAAACGCATTTTCAGTCGATTTAAACGTCGATTTGGCGGAACGGTTAAACGCTTCAGTCATTACTCTATGTGACAGTGTCAGTCAGTTTAAATACAATGATGAACTAGTATGTGCTGCTAAAGTCTTGTTTGTCAACCAGTTTTAGGCCCATATAAAATGTATTTTTCGAGTTCAGATAATTTTCATCAAAGTCTACACGTGGGAAAAAACGCATTTTCAGTCGATTTAAACGTCGATTTGGCGGAACGGTTAAACACTTCAGTCATTACTCTATGTGACAGTGTCAGACAGTTTAAATACAATGATAAACTAGTATGTGCTGCTAAAGTCTTGTTTGTCAACCAGTTTTAGGCCCAAATAAAATGTATTTTTCGAGTTCTGATAATTTTCATCAAAGTCTACACGTGAGAAAAAACGCATTTTCAGCCGATTTAAACGTCGAAAAGGCGAATCGGTTGAACGCTTCAGTCATTACTCTATGTGACAGTGTCAGAAAGTGTAAATACAATGATAAACTAGTATGTGCTGCTAAAGTGTTGTTTGCCAACCAGTTTTAGGCCCATATAAAATGTATTTTTCGAGTTATGATCATTTTCCGAACTTTGGACCGTTTGCTGTCTAGCTGAATTAGAGAAACACCGAACCATTGTCTCTTTGTTGGCGCATGATTTAGAATGCTGCAGTACACCATATAACTTTAATGAATATGAGGAACAATTATGTGCTTCTTAAGTCTTTCTCAAAGACAGTTTAAATACAATGATAAACTAGTATGTGCAGCTAAAGTCTTGTTTGTCAACCAGTTTTAGGCCCATATAAAATGTATTTTTCGAGTTATGATAATTTTCATCAATGTCTACACGTGGGAAAAAACGCATTTTCAGCGGATTTTAACGTCGATTTGGCGGAACGGTTAAACGCTTCAGTCATTACTCTATGTGACAGTGTCAGACAGTTTAAATACAATGATAAACTAGTATGTGCTGCTAAAGTCTTGTTTGTCAACCAGTTTTAGGCCCATATAAAATGTATTTTTCGAGTTCAGATAATTTTCATCAAAGTCTACACGTGGGAAAAAACGCATTTTCAGTCGATTTAAACGTCGATTTGGCGGAACGGTTAAACACTTCAGTCATTACTCTATGTGACAGTGTCAGACAGTTTAAATACAATGATAAACTAGTATGTGCTGCTAAAGTCTTGTTTGTCAACCAGTTTTAGGCCCAAATAAAATGTATTTTTCGAGTTCTGATAATTTTCATCAAAGTCTACACGTGAGAAAAAACGCATTTTCAGCCGATTTAAACGTCGAAAAGGCGAATCGGTTGAACGCTTCAGTCATTACTCTATGTGACAGTGTCAGAAAGTGTAAATACAATGATAAACTTGTATGTGCTGCTAATGTGTTGTTTGCCAACCAGTTTTAGGCCCATATAAAATGTATTTTTCGAGTTATGATCATTTTCCGAACTATGGACCGTTTGCTGTCTAGCTGAATTAGAGAAACACCGAACCATTGTCTCTTTGTAGGCGCATGATTCAGAATACTGCAGTACAGCATAGAAATTTAATTAATATGATGAACTATTATATGCTTCTTAAGTGTTTCTCACAGAGTTCTAGGCCCATCTAACATATATTTGTGGAGTTATGATCATTTTCAGAACTTTGGACGATTTGCTGTCGAGCTGAATTAGAGAAACACCGAACCATTGTCTCTTTGTTGGTGAATGATTCAGAATGCTGCAGTACACCATATAACTTTAATTAATATGAGGAACAATTATTTTGCTTCTTAAGTCTTTCTCAAAGACAGTTTAAATACAATGATAAACTAGTATGTGCTGCTAAAGTGTTGTTTGTCAACCAGTTTTAGGCCCATATAAAATGTATTTTTCGAGTTATGATAATTTTCATCAAAGTCTACACATGTGGGAAAAAACGCATTTTCAGCCGATTTAAACGTCGATTTGGTGGAACGGTTAAACGCTTCAGTCATTACTCTATGTGACAGTGTCAGACAGTTTAAATACAATGATAAACTAGTATGTGCTGCTAAAGTGTTGTTTGTCAGCCAGTTTTAGGCCCAAATAAAATGTATTTTTCGAGTTATGATCATTTTCAGAACTTTGGACGATTTGCTGTCGAGCTGAATTAGAGAGACACCGAACCATTGTCTCTTTGTAGGTGAATGATTCAGGATGCTGCCGTACACCATATAACTTTAATTAATATGAGGAAAAATTATTTTGCTTCTTAAGTCTTTCTCAAAGACAGTTTAAATACAATGATGAACTAGTATGTGCTGCTAATGTCTTGTTTGTCAACCAGTTTTAGGCCTATATAAAATGTATTTTTCGAGTTCTGATAATTTTCATCAAAGTCTACACGTGGGAAAAAACGCATTTTCAGTCGATTTAAACGTCGAAAAGGCGAATCGGTTAAACGCTTAAGTCATTACTCCATGTGACAGTGTCAGACAGTTTAAATACAATGATGAACTAGTATGTGCTGCTAAAGTGTTGTTTGTCAACCAGTTTTAGGCCCATATAAAATGTATTTTTCGAGTTATGATCATTTTCAGAAATTTGGACGATTTGCTGTCTAGCTGAATTTGAGAAACACCGAACCATTGCCTCTTTGTACGTGCATGATTTAGAATGCTGCAGTACACCATATAACTTTAATTAATATGAGGAACAATTATGTGCTTCTTAAGTCTTTCGCAAAGACAGTGTAAATACAATGATAAACTAGTATGTGCTGCTAAAGTGTTGTTTGTCAACCAGTGCGCATGTCGACTGGCATCCGACAGCACCAGGAAGTGGAACACCGCGGGTGGAACACGGAAGGGAGTTTTTTCCGGACTCCAGAACGTCTTTACGGAATCTTTTTCATTTTTATGTGACTGATCCTCCAGCAGTGGTTGTTTTCAGTGCGTGGGGGGTCCCCCCCCCCACACACCCCAACCACCCTTTTTCTTCGGGTGTGCGATGACCGATCACATTGAAACAAACTCTGCGACCGGGAAAATGGATCACGTACGGCTGAATGAAGAAGCAAACGCACCAAAAGGTGGCGGCGAAGCAGACAGAAGCTATGGAAAAGAGCTTACAGTCTGTGTGGAACTGCAAGGGGAGGAAAGTATTACGACGACGGAATTGATGAAGAACGTGCGAGAGCTCTGCGGCGGTTTACTAGCTTGCCGCACCACCGGAGATCGACGATACGAACTTACAATGAGTGACCAAAGAGGGAAAGATCGCCTGCTGGAGGGATTCAAGATTGGAGAGGTAAGAATAATAGCCAGAGAATTGAGGAATGACGAGATGGTCGTTTCCTTCCTCAACCTCCCGGCTTATATTACTGACGACGAAATACTGGGGAAGCTACATGGTTGGGGCGTGTCGGCCACCTCGCCGATTAAGCGCAGAATGTGGCCAGGAACCCGTATTGCGGACGGTACACGGTTTATGAGAGTAAAATTCAATAAATTAGTTCAGAGTCTTCCATACTCTGCAAAGTTTCACACTGCCTTGGGCCAGAGTACTTCCGCGTCATTCACGATAGACAATCAAAGGTCTGCCGCCTCTGTATACAGCCTGGACATATCCTACGGGAATGTCCGGAGTTCTTCTGTCGCAAATGTGGATTGCAAGGACACTTTGCGAGAGAGTGCCAAAGTGCCAAGAAATGTGACCTGTGTCATAACACTTGGAATGAATGTGACTGCAATAAGAGCGAGGAGGACGGCGGCGCTCCGCTGGTGACGACGGCCGCTTCAACCGATAGGCAAGGCGAACTGCATAGCGAGGATGAAAATAAAATGGAGACTGAGACGGGGCAGGGGGATGTGAGGGATGAAACTCAACCTGCAGTGGCGGGTAGTATGAACCAAGCAAGCGAGGTGAGGCTAGATCTGAGCTCCGGCTCTGACGAGGAGAGCGGAGCGAGACGAGGAGCGAGGCTGAAGGCGGAGGTGGGAGGGGAGGTGCTAGCCTTGGGAGTGGGCCCCACCCCTGCTCCTACCCCGCTGCTGCTGAAGCAAATCAGAGATCCTGCATCTGAGATGGGAATGATGAATAGGTCATCATCTCAGTCCCAGCCCCTCCAGCGACTGCCTCTTGATAACCTGATCTCAAGTGCAAGTGAGGCCGAATCCGAGATAGACTTGTCTCATATGAACAGAATTGGGAAAAGGCTAAGTGAAAAGCAGATGAGAAGGAGAAGCAAGAGAAACAAAGACAGAGTTAATAACTAAATGTCGAAAATCATACTCTCTTCTCAGTGTGACTCTTATGATTAGCTTCACTTCTCTAAATGCTAACGGCCTGCGCACAAAATCGAAAATAGATTCTGTACTGCAAACTTTGAACTCGGATGTAGTCTGCCAGCAAGAAACTTGGTGGGACCAGGAGCATCACGACTATGTGGCGAACCAGAGAAACAAGCAGGTATTTTCAAACCACGGGTCAGCAAGATCATGCGGGGTGGCAATCATATCTAAGATTGCTTCAGGCATGAGTGCTGAAGAGATATACAAAGACGATCAAGGCAGAGTATTAATTGTAGATTTTTCACTTAATAAACAACGATATAGAATAATTAACATATATGCACCAAACAATGAAAATCATAGAAAGCAGTTTTTTATTAAATTAAAGAAATGGTACGGAAACAATGTAATAATAACTGGAGACTTTAATGTGGCTCTAACAAAAATGGACGTGTCAGTAAACAATACCTTCAAGAGTGACGCCAGTCGAACAACCCTAATGAATTTGATAAATCACCATAACCTAGTAGAAATGTGGAGAATCTCAAACCCTTTGAAGCGGGACTTCTCGAGAAGGCAGATTGTAAAGGGGGTCCTCAAACAGTCCAGAATCGATCTCTGTCTGGCTTCCTCCAGCATTATCAGAGACATTAACAAAATTAAATATGAGTTCAATAGCTGGAGCGATCACGCATCTTTATATTGGCAATTAGGGGACGATGGAAGGCCCAGAGGTGGGGGCATCTGGTGCTTCAATGCCAGTCTCCTTGAGGACCAAACCTTCAAAAAAAAGATAAGGAATCTACTGAGCAATATAACAGATGAATTAGCTGTAGAAGGAAACTACATTAAATCATGGGACGATGTAAAAAGACGAATTAAGAGAGCCTGTATAAATTATAGTAAAGAGAAAGGATGGCGGGAAGGAATGGAGGAGAGAACATTAAGGGACCTCCTCCAAAAGAAATTACATTACTTGACCATGACCCTGACAGAAGTTGTGCAAAATTTGAAGAATATGAAGCTAAACTTCACTCTTTTGAAAAGAAAAGATGCATAGGAGCAGCTGTTAGAAGTAGATTTAAAAATATCACAGATGGGGAAAAATGTACAGCTTTTTTCCTTGGCCTAGAAAAAAAAAACCAAAACAAAGCCAGAATGGGTCCGAATGAAAATAGTAAGGGGGAAATAATAGTTGAGCAGGAAGACATACTGGACGAAATACATAGGTATTACGAGAACCTCTTTACTAGTAACAGCTCCAATCCAAAACAAACTAAAGAAATACTGGAATGTATTGATAGGGAAATAAATCACATCGACAAAGAAGAGTGCGACACGGTAATCACATTAGCGGAAGTAGAACTGGCAATAGATGGACTAAATAAGAACAAAAGCCCAGGCCCAGACGGAATCTCGACAGAGTTCTACCAGTGCTTCAAAGCCCAGCTGGCCCCCTTGCTGCTAAAACTTTACACTAGTATTAGAGTAAACCAGACAACTCCGGACTCCCTCACAAAAGGTATCATCACAATTGTATTTAAGAATAAAGGATGCCGGAACCAACTGAAAAACTATAGGCCAATTAGCCTACTCAATTCAGATTATAAGATTCTGGCAAAAATTCTGGCTAATAGACTTAAAGCAGTAATAGGCTCAATCATCAGCAATACGCAAACTTACAGTATCCCAGGCAGAGATATTACAGACTCCATCAATACAATTAGGGATACAGTAAAAACAATGACTATGCAGAGGGGCCTGCTGCTTGGAGTAGACCTAGAAAAAGCTTTTGACAGGGTTGAGCATCCGTTCCTCTGGTCCGTAATGGAAAAGTTCGGCTTCGGAGCAAAGTTCATCGATTGGATCAAGGTGTTATATCGAAGTGCGAGTAGCAGGGTGAAATGCAACGGACTTCTCACCAGGGACATTCGGATCAAGAGGTCTGTGAGACAGGGATGCCCCCTCTCAGCTCTGCTATACACCCTGGTCGCAGAACCCCTCGCACTCCTAATACTGAAAGACAAAAATATAAAAGGTATCTTAACGCCAAATGGCAACAAAACCAAAATAGTCCAATATGCAGACGACATTAATATCATGGTCTCGGATGGTGACAGCATAGACCATGTCTTCAAACACCTAGGGGCCTATGAGAAAGCCTCTGGCGCAAGAATCAATAAAGAAAAATCTGCAATAATGTTCTGCGGTAAGAATCAAAAAACGATAAACAAATGGGGCCTTAAAGAGACCACAGGGTGCAGAGAAATCTTGGGTGTGTACATTGGCAAAGACGAGAGTGAAGCAAGAGATAAAACATGGAAGAGTGTGATAATTAAAATACAGTGTACCTTGAACCTGTGGAGGGCGAGGGGGCTTAGTCTAAAAGGAAAGGTAATAGTATCTAATGCCTTAGTGCTGTCAAAAATTAATCATGCTTTGGGAACCTGTGAGCTGCCCGATTGGGCACTAAATTCATTGAACGGTGAGATATCCTCCTTTCTTTGGAAGGGTAAGGGAAATATGATCGCCCACAGGACGTTAATTGCTAATAAATGGGAGGGGGGATTAGGGCTGATTGACATTGGTGCCAAAAGAGACGCACTGAGGGTTAAATTGATAGGGAAATTCTTGGATTCGACCAGGCAGTATCCCTGGGAGGACGCACTCGCAGGCTACCTGGCGGAGTTTGGGGAGAGGAGCAAATACAATCTCTGTACCCACTACCCCAGAAAAACCTACAGTGGCCTGCCGGGCTTCTACCAGGAGATGCTGGAGGCATGGGGAAGGATACTCCCCCACCTCAGACCCGAGTGCAGTAAAAAAGAGCATGTGCTGCAGTTACCTTTCCTCTCGAATCCATGCTTCACCTATAATGGGAGAAACCTCGTCAGCAGTCACTTGACGGCAGCAGGCCTAACAAGAGTGGGACAGGTGACCGACCACAAAGGGAACTTTGATATAGGGAATGTACTTTGGGAATTAGACAGATGGAAGGTGCAATACAGGGAAAAACTGATTGTCTCTTTCGGGGAAAAATTTGATCAAAGCCTACTACCTGAGTGGCGAGGCATGCTCAAAGAGAAAGGACCCAAGGGGCAGGATGATGCCCTGAACTTCCTCCTGTGCCTTAGAGGAAAATTCCCCACCATCCAATCAGTGAAAACCAGAGACTGGTATAGATTACTCATTTCAAAGATTGTGACAATTCCAGCTTCAGAAAAGGCCTGGTCAAGGATATTTCCTGGCTATTCAATTAGAAATATATGGAACAACATGGAAATCCCTTTTGCCACATCAGCCATCTTCCACCTGGATTTCAAGATAAGGCACAGGAGGATTTTTACTGGCATCATCCTGCATCAAATACACAAAGACTTGCACAAGAGGGAGTGTGCGGTCTGCATGGAAGAAGCAGAAGACATTGAGCACCTGTTCCTTAGGTGCACGGCCCTCACGAACTATAGGGAGAGGGTCAAGAGCCTACTGGTGGAACATTGTGGCCTTAGGAGACTAACAGGGCTTACATGGGACTGGGCCTACATGTTTGGCCCCCCCCCCAAAACAAAGAGTCCAACGGAAAACTTACTGATAAACACTGTGCTGGCATTTGCCAGGCGCGCAACATGGACAAGAAGGAACTTGGCACTATATGAGGGTAGAGACGTAAGCATACAAAGCCTCTTTGGAAACTCACTAAAAGCCCACCTATCGATGGTATATGGAGGAAACAAAGACTTTTTGTAAGCCAATTCATGCAACAAACTACCCTACTCCAGGAAACTGAATGCCACTCTCTCTCCTTCGCATTCTGATAGAATAGAGAATGGGAGAAAAAGGGAAAACATGTATTTCCCAAGTGTTTAAAAATGTTTTCTTGGCATAATTGTTACTGTTGATGATTCTGTATTTTTATATTAAAAAAAAAAAAAAAAAAAAAAAATGTATTTTTCGAGTTATGATCATTTTCAGAAATTTGGACGATTTGCTGTCTAGCTGAATTTGAGAAACACTGAACCATTGTCTCTTTGTAGGCGCATGATTTAGAATGCTGCAGTACACCATATAACTTTAATTAATATGAGGAACAATTATTTGCTTCTTAAGTCTTTCGCAAAGACAGTTTAAATACAATGATAAACTAGTATGTGCTGCTAAAGTGTTGTTTGTCAACCAGTTTTAGGCCCATATAAAATGTATTTTTCGAGTTATGATAATTTTCATCAAAGTCTACACATGTGGGAAAAAACGCATTTTCAGCCGATTTAAACGTCGAAAAGGCGGATCGGTTAAACGCTTCAGCCATTACTCTGTGACAGTGTCAGACAGTTTAAATACAATGATAAACTAGTATGTGCTACTAAAGTCTTGTTTGTCAACCAGTTTTAGGCCCATATAAAATGTATTTTTCGAGTTCTGATAATTTTCATCAAAGTCTACACGTGGGAAAAAACGCATTTTCAGCCGATTTTAACGTCGATTTGGCGGAACGGTTAAACGCTTCAGTCATTACTCTATGTGACAGTGTCAGACAGTTTAAATACAATGATAAACTAGTATGTGCTGCTAAAGTCTTGTTTGTCAACCAGTTTTAGGCCCGAATAAAATGTATTTTTCGAGTTCTGATAATTTTCATCAAAGTCTACACATGTGGGAAAAAACGCATTTTCAGTCGATTTAAACGTCGAAAAGGCGAATCGGTTAAACGCTTCAGTCATTACTCCATGTGACAGTGTCAGACAGTTTAAATACAATGATGAACTAGTATGTGCTGCTAAAGTGTTGTTTGACAACCAGTTTTAGGCCCATATAAAATGTATTTTTCGAGTTCTGATAATTTTCATCAAAGTCTACACGTGGGAAAAAATGCATTTTAAGCCGATTTTAATGTCGATTTGGTGGAACGGTTAAACGCTTCAGTCATTACTCTATGTGACAGTGTCAGACAGTTTAAATACAATGATAAACTAGTATGTGCTGCTAAAGTGTTGTTTGTCAAACAGTTTTAGGCCCATATAAAATGTATTTTTCGAGTTCTGATAATTTTCATCAAAGTCTACACGTGGGAAAAAACGCATTTTCAGCCGATTTTAACGTCGATTTGGCGGAACGGTTAAACGCTTCAGTCATTACTCTATGTGACAGTGTCAGACAGTTTAAATACAATGATAAACTAGTATGTGCTGCTAAAGTGTTGTTTGTCAAACAGTTTTAGGTCCATATAAAATGTATTTTTCGAGTTATGATCATTTTCAGAACTTTGGACGATTTGCTGTCTAGCTGAATTAGAGAAACACCGAACAATTGTCTCTTTGTAGGTGCATGATTTAGAATGCTGCAGTACACCATATAACTTTAATTAATATGAGGAACAATTATGTGCTTCTTAAGTCTTTCTCAAAGACAGTTTAAATACAATGATAAACTAGTATGTGCAGCTAAAGTCTTGTTTGTCAACCAGTTTTAGGCCCATATAAAATGTATTTTTCGAGTTATGATAATTTTCATCAATGTCTACACGTGGGAAAAAACGCATTTTCAGTCGATTTAAACGTCGATTTGGCGGAACGGTTAAACACTTCAGTCATTACTCTATGTGACAGTGTCAGACAGTTTAAATACAATGATAAACTAGTATGTGCTGCTAAAGTCTTGTTTGTCAACCAGTTTTAGGCCCAAATAAAATGTATTTTTCGAGTTCTGATAATTTTCATCAAAGTCTACACGTGAGAAAAAACGCATTTTCAGCCGATTTAAACGTCGAAAAGGCGAATCGGTTGAACGCTTCAGTCATTACTCTATGTGACAGTGTCAGAAAGTGTAAATACAATGATAAACTAGTATGTGCTGCTAATGTGTTGTTTGCCAACCAGTTTTAGGCCCATATAAAATGTATTTTTCGAGTTATGATCATTTTCCGAACTTTGGACCGTTTGCTGTCTAGCTGAATTAGAGAAATACCGAACCATTGTCTCTTTGTAGGTGAATGATTCAGAATGCTGCAGTACACCATATAACTTTAATTAATATGAGGAACAATTATTTTACTTCTTAAGTCTTTCTCAAAGACAGTTTAAATACAATGATGAACTAGTATGTGCGGCTTATGTCTTGTTTGTCAACCAGTTTTAGGCCCATATAAAATGTATTTTTCGAGTTCTGATAATTTTCATCAAAGTCTACACATGTGGGAAAAAATGCATTTTCAGCCGATTTTAACGTCGATTTGGTGGAACGGTTAAACGCTTCAGTCATTACTCTATGTGACAGTGTCAGACAGTTTAAATACAATGATAAACTAGTATGTGCTGCTAAAGTGTTGTTTGTCAGCCAGTTTTAGGACCTTATAAAATGTATTTTTCGAGTTATGATCATTTTCAGAACTTTGGACGATTTGCTGTCTAGCTGAATTAGAGAAACACCGAACAATTGTTTCTTTGTAGGTGCATGATTCAGTATACTGCAGTACAGCATAGAAATTTAATTAATATGATGAACTATTATGTGCTTCTTAAGTGTTTCTCACAGAGTTCTAGGCCCATCTAACATGTATTTGTGGAGTTATGATCATTTTCAGAACTTTGGACGATTTGCTGTCGAGCTGAATTAGAGAAACACCGAACCATTGTCTCTTTGTAGGTGAATGATTTTGAATGCTGCAGTACACCATATAACTTTAATTAATATGAGGAACAATTATGTGCTTCTTAAGTCTTTCTCAAAGACAGTTTAAATACAATGATAAACTAGTATGTGCAGCTAAAGTATTGTTTGAACCAGTTTTAGGCCCATATAAAATGTATTTTTCGAGTTATGATAATTTTCATCAATGTCTACACGTGGGAAAAAACGCATTTTCAGTCGATTTAAACGTCGATTTGGCGGAACGGTTAAACGCTTCAGTCATTACTCTATGTGACAGTGTCAGTCAGTTTAAATACAATGATGAACTAGTATGTGCTGCTAAAGTCTTGTTTGTCAACCAGTTTTAGGCCCATATAAAATGTATTTTTCGAGTTCAGATAATTTTCATCAAAGTCTACACGTGGGAAAAAACGCATTTTCAGTCGATTTAAACGTCGATTTGGCGGAACGGTTAAACACTTCAGTCATTGCTCTATGTTAAACGCTTCAGTCATTACTCTGTGTGACAGTGTCAGACAGTTTAACATGGGCCTAAAACTGTCTGAACTAACAGAAGCGTTTAACCAATTCTCCTTTTCGACGTTTAAATCGGCTGAAAATGCGTTTTTTCCCACATGTGCACAAAATGATGAAAATGACCATAACTCGACAAATACATGTTAGATGGGCCTAAAACTGTTTGACAAACAACACTTTAGCAGCATATACTAGTTCACCATTGTATTTAAACTGTCTGACACTGTCACACAGAGTAATGACTGAAGCGTTTAACCAATTCCCCTTTTCGACGTTTAAATCGGCTGAAAATGCGTCTTTTTCCCACATGTGCACACAATGATGAAAATAATCATAACTCGACAAATACATTTTACATGGGCCTAAAACTGTTTGACAAACAACACTTTAGCAGCATCTACTAGTTCACCATTGTATTTAAACTGTCTGACACTGTCACACAGAGTAATGACTGAAGCGTTTAACCAATTCCCCTTTTCGACGTTTAAATCGGCTGAAAATGCGTTTTTTCCCACATGTGCACACAATGATGAAAATGATCATAACTCCACAAATACATGTTAGATGGGCCTAGATATCTGTGAGAAACACTTAAGGAGCACATAATAGTTCATCATATTAATTAAATTTCTATGCTGTACTGCAGCATTCTGAATCATTCACCTCTGAAGAGACAATGGTTCGGTGTTTCTCTAATTCAGCTAGACAGCAAACCGTCACAAGTTCTGAAAATGCTCATACCTCAACAAATACATGTTGTATGGGCCTAAAACTGTTTGACAAACAACGCTTTAGCAGCATATACTAGTTCACCATTGTATTTAAACTGTCTGACACTGTCACACAGAGTAATGACTGAAGCGTTTAAGCAATTCCCCTTTTCGACGTTTAAATCGGCTGAAAATGCATTTTTTCCCACATGTGCACATAATGATGAAAATGACCATAACTCGACAAATACATGTTAGATGGGCCTAAAACTGTTTGACAAACAACACTTTAGCAGCATATACTAGTTCACCATTGTATTTAAACTGTCTGACACTGTCACACAGAGTAATGACTGAAGCGTTTAACCAATTCCCCTTTTCGACGTTTAAATCGGCTGAAAATGCGTTTTTTCCCACATGTGCACATAATGATGAAAATGACCATAACTCGACAAATACATGTTAGATGGGCCTAAAACTGTTTGACAAACAACACTTTAGCAGCATATACTAGTTCACCATTGTATTTAAACTGTCTGACACTGTCACACAGAGTAATGACTGAAGCGTTTAACCAATTCCCCTTTTCGACGTTTAAATCGGCTGAAAATGCGTTTTTTCCCACATGTGCACATAATGATGAAAATGACCATAACTCGACAAATACATGTTAGATGGGCCTAAAACTGTTTGACAAACAACACTTTAGCAGCATATACTAGTTCACCATTGTATTTAAACTGTCTGACACTGTCACACAGAGTAATGACTGAAGCGTTTAACCAATTCCCCTTTTCGACGTTTAAATCGGCTGAAAATGCGTTTTTTCCCACATGTGCACACAATGATGAAAATGATCATAACTCCACAAATACACGTTAGATGGGCCTAGAAATCTGTGAGAAACACTTAAGAAGCACATAATAGTTCATCATATTAATAAAATTTCTATGCTGTACTGCAGCATTCTGAATCATTCACCTCTGAAGAGACAATGGTTCGGTGTTTCTCTAATTCAGCTAGACAGCAAACCGTCCAATGTTCTGAAAATGCTCATACCTCGACAAATACATGTTGTATGGGCCGAAAACTGTTTGACAAACAACGCTTTAGCAGCATATACTAGTTCACCATTGTATTTAAACTGTCTGACACTGTCACACAGAGTAATGACTGAAGCGTTTAAGCAATTCCCCTTTTCGACGTTTAAATCGGCTGAAAATGCGTTTTTTCCCACATGTGCACATAATGATGAAAATGACCATAACTCGACAGATACATGTTAGATGGGCCTAAAACTGTTCGACAAACAACACTTTAGCAGCATATACTAGTTCACCATTGTATTTAAACTGTCTGAAACTGTCACACAGAGTAATGACTGAAGCGTTTAACCAATTCCCCTTTTCGACGTTTAAATCGGCTGAAAATGCGTCTTTTTCCCACATGTGCACACAATGATGAAAATGATCATAACTCCACAAATACATGTTAGATGGGCCTAGATATCTGTGAGAAACACTTAAGAAGCACATAATAGTTCATCATATTAATTAAATTTCTATGCTGTACTGCAGCATTCTGAATCATTCACCTCTGAAGAGACAATGGTTCGGTGTTTCTCTAATTCAGCTAGACAGCAAACCGTCACAAGTTCTGAAAATGCTCATACCTCAACAAATACATGTTGTATGGGCCTAAAACTGTTTGACAAACAACGCTTTAGCAGCATATACTAGTTCACCATTGTATTTAAACTGTCTGACACTGTCAGACAGAGTAATGACTGAAGCGTTTAACCAATTCCCCTTTTCGACGTTTAAATCGGCTGAAAATGCGTTTTTTCCCACATGTGCACACTATGATGAAAATGATCCTAACTCGACAAATACATGTTAGATGGGCCTAAAACTGGTTGACAAACAACACTTTAGCAGCATATACTAGTTCACCATTGTATTTAAACTGTCTGACACTGTCACACAGAGTAATGACTGAAGCGTTTAACCAATTCCCCTTTTCGACGTTTAAATCGGCTGAAAATGCGTTTTTTCCCACATGTGCACACAATGATGAAAATGATCATAACTCCACAAATACATGTTAGATGGGCCTAGATATCTGTGAGAAACACTTAAGGAGCACATAATAGTTCATCATATTAATTAAATTTCTATGCTGTACTGCAGCATTCTGAATCATTCACCTCTGAAGAGACAATGGTTCGGTGTTTCTCTAATTCAGCTAGACAGCAAACCGTCACAAGTTCTGAAAATGCTCATACCTCAACAAATACATGTTGTATGGGCCTAAAACTGTTTGACAAACAACGCTTTAGCAGCATATACTAGTTCACCATTGTATTTAAACTGTCTGACACTGTCACACAGAGTAATGACTGAAGCGTTTAAGCAATTCCCCTTTTCGACGTTTAAATCGGCTGAAAATGCATTTTTTCCCACATGTGCACATAATGATGAAAATGACCATAACTCGACAAATACATGTTAGATGGGCCTAAAACTGTTTGACAAACAACACTTTAGCAGCATATACTAGTTCACCATTGTATTTAAACTGTCTGACACTGTCACACAGAGTAATGACTGAAGCGTTTAACCAATTCCCCTTTTCGACGTTTAAATCGGCTGAAAATGCGTTTTTTCCCACATGTGCACATAATGATGAAAATGACCATAACTCGACAAATACATGTTAGATGGGCCTAAAACTGTTTGACAAACAACACTTTAGCAGCATATACTAGTTCACCATTGTATTTAAACTGTCTGACACTGTCACACAGAGTAATGACTGAAGCGTTTAACCAATTCCCCTTTTCGACGTTTAAATCGGCTGAAAATGCGTTTTTTCCCACATGTGCACATAATGATGAAAATGACCATAACTCGACAAATACATGTTAGATGGGCCTAAAACTGTTTGACAAACAACACTTTAGCAGCATATACTAGTTCACCATTGTATTTAAACTGTCTGACACTGTCACACAGAGTAATGACTGAAGCGTTTAACCAATTCCCCTTTTCGACGTTTAAATCGGCTGAAAATGCGTTTTTTCCCACATGTGCACACAATGATGAAAATGATCATAACTCCACAAATACACGTTAGATGGGCCTAGAAATCTGTGAGAAACACTTAAGAAGCACATAATAGTTCATCATATTAATTAAATTTCTATGCTGTACTGCAGCATTCTGAATCATTCACCTCTGAAGAGACAATGGTTCGGTGTTTCTCTAATTCAGCTAGACAGCAAACCGTCCAATGTTCTGAAAATGCTCATACCTCGACAAATACATGTTGTATGGGCCGAAAACTGTTTGACAAACAACGCTTTAGCAGCATATACTAGTTCACCATTGTATTTAAACTGTCTGACACTGTCACACAGAGTAATGACTGAAGCGTTTAAGCAATTCCCCTTTTCGACGTTTAAATCGGCTGAAAATGCGTTTTTTCCCACATGTGCACATAATGATGAAAATGACCATAACTCGACAAATACATGTTAGATGGGCCTAAAACTGTTCGACAAACAACACTTTAGCAGCATATACTAGTTCACCATTGTATTTAAACTGTCTGAAACTGTCACACAGAGTATTGACTGAAGCGTTTAACCAATTCCCCTTTTCGACGTTTAAATCGGCTGAAAATGCGTCTTTTTCCCACATGTGCACACAATGATGAAAATGATCATAACTCCACAAATACATGTTAGATGGGCCTAGATATCTGTGAGAAACACTTAAGAAGCACATAATAGTTCATCATATTAATTAAATTTCTATGCTGTACTGCAGCATTCTGAATCATTCACCTCTGAAGAGACAATGGTTCGGTGTTTCTCTAATTCAGCTAGACAGCAAACCGTCACAAGTTCTGAAAATGCTCATACCTCAACAAATACATGTTGTATGGGCCTAAAACTGTTTGACAAACAACGCTTTAGCAGCATATACTAGTTCACCATTGTATTTAAACTGTCTGACACTGTCACACAGAGTAATGACTGAAGCGTTTAACCAATTCCCCTTTTCGACGTTTAAATCGGCTGAAAATGCGTTTTTTCCCACATGTGCACATAATGATGAAAATGACCATAACTCGACAAATACATGTTAGATGGGCCTAAAACTGTTTGACAAACAACACTTTAGCAGCATATACTAGTTCACCATTGTATTTAAACTGTCTGACACTGTCACACAGAGTAATGACTGAAGCGTTTAACCAATTCCCCTTTTCGACGTTTAAATCGGCTGAAAATGCGTTTTTTCCCACATGTGCACATAATGATGAAAATGACCATAACTCGACAAATACATGTTAGATGGGCCTAAAACTGTTTGACAAACAACACTTTAGCAGCATATACTAGTTCACCATTGTATTTAAACTGTCTGACACTGTCACACAGAGTAATGACTGAAGCGTTTAACCAATTCCCCTTTTCGACGTTTAAATCGGCTGAAAATGCGTTTTTTCCCACATGTGCACATAATGATGAAAATGACCATAATTCGACAAATACATGTTAGATGGGCCTAAAACTGTTTGACAAACAACACTTTAGCAGCATATACTAGTTCACCATTGTATTTAAACTGTCTGACACTGTCACACAGAGTAATGACTGAAGCGTTTAACCAATTCCCCTTTTCGACGTTTAAATCGGCTGAAAATGCGTTTTTTCCCACATGTGCACGCAATGATGAAAATGATCATAACTCCACAAATACATGTTAGATGGGCCTAGAAATCTGTGAGAAACACTTAAGAAGCACATAATAGTTCATCATATTAATTAAATTTCTATGCTGTACTGCAGCATTCTGAATCATTCACCTCTGAAGAGACAATGGTTCGGTGTTCCTCTAATACAGCTACACAGCAAACCGTCACAAGTTCTGAAAATGCTCATACCTCAACAAATACATGTTGTATGGGCCTAAAACTGTTTGACAAACAACGCTTTAGCAGCATATACTAGTTCACCATTGTATTTAAACTGTCTGACACTGTCACACAGATTAATGACTGAAGCGTTTAACCAATTCCCCTTTTCGACGTTTAAATCGGCTGAAAATGCGTTTTTTCCCACATGTGCACATAATGATGAAAATGACCATAACTCGACAAATACATGTTAGATGGGCCTAAAACTGTTTGACAAACAACACTTTAGCAGCATATACTAGTTCACCATTGTATTTAAACTGTCTGACACTGTCACACAGAGTAATGACTGAAGCGTTTAACCAATTCCCCTTTTCGACGTTTAAATCGGCTGAAAATGCGTTTTTTCCCACATGTGCACACAATGATGAAAATGATCATAACTCCACAAATACACGTTAGATGGGCCTAGAAATCTGTGAGAAACACTTAAGAAGCACATAATAGTTCATCATATTAATTAAATTTCTATGCTGTACTGCAGCATTCTGAATCATTCACCTCTGAAGAGACAATGGTTCGGTGTTTCTCTAATTCAGCTAGACAGCAAACCGTCCAATGTTCTGAAAATGCTCATACCTCGACAAATACATGTTGTATGGGCCGAAAACTGTTTGACAAACAACGCTTTAGCAGCATATACTAGTTCACCATTGTATTTAAACTGTCTGACACTGTCACACAGAGTAATGACTGAAGCGTTTAAGCAATTCCCCTTTTCGACGTTTAAATCGGCTGAAAATGCGTTTTTTCCCACATGTGCACATAATGATGAAAATGACCATAACTCGACAAATACATGTTAGATGGGCCTAAAACTGTTCGACAAACAACACTTTAGCAGCATATACTAGTTCACCATTGTATTTAAACTGTCTGAAACTGTCACACAGAGTAATGACTGAAGCGTTTAACCAATTCCCCTTTTCGACGTTTAAATCGGCTGAAAATGCGTCTTTTTCCCACATGTGCACACAATGATGAAAATGATCATAACTCCACAAATACATGTTAGATGGGCCTAGATATCTGTGAGAAACACTTAAGAAGCACATAATAGTTCATCATATTAATTAAATTTCTATGCTGTACTGCAGCATTCTGAATCATTCACCTCTGAAGAGACAATGGTTCGGTGTTTCTCTAATTCAGCTAGACAGCAAACCGTCACAAGTTCTGAAAATGCTCATACCTCAACAAATACATGTTGTATGGGCCTAAAACTGTTTGACAAACAACGCTTTAGCAGCATATACTAGTTCACCATTGTATTTAAACTGTCTGACACTGTCACACAGAGTAATGACTGAAGCGTTTAACCAATTCCCCTTTTCGACGTTTAAATCGGCTGAAAATGCGTTTTTTCCCACATGTGCACATAATGATGAAAATGACCATAACTCGACAAATACATGTTAGATGGGCCTAAAACTGTTTGACAAACAACACTTTAGCAGCATATACTAGTTCACCATTGTATTTAAACTGTCTGACACTGTCACACAGAGTAATGACTGAAGCGTTTAACCAATTCCCCTTTTCGACGTTTAAATCGGCTGAAAATGCGTTTTTTCCCACATGTGCACATAATGATGAAAATGACCATAACTCGACAAATACATGTTAGATGGGCCTAAAACTGTTTGACAAACAACACTTTAGCAGCATATACTAGTTCACCATTGTATTTAAACTGTCTGACACTGTCACACAGAGTAATGACTGAAGCGTTTAACCAATTCCCCTTTTCGACGTTTAAATCGGCTGAAAATGCGTTTTTTCCCACATGTGCACATAATGATGAAAATGACCATAATTCGACAAATACATGTTTTTTTTTTTTTTTTTTTTTTTTTTTTTATATAAAAATACAGAATCATCAACAGTAACAATTATGCCAAGAAAACATTTTTAAACACTTGGGAAATACATGTTTTCCCTTTTTCTCCCATTCTCTATCCTATCAGAATGCGAAGGAGAGAGAGTGGCATTCAGTTTCCTGGAGTAGGGTAGTTTGTTGCATGAATTGGCTTACAAAAAGGTCTTTGTTTCCTCCATATACCAACGATAGGTGGGCTTTTAGTGAGTTTCCAAAGAGGCTTTGTATGCTTACGTCTCTACCCTCATATAGTGCCAAGTTCCTTCTTGTCCATGTTGCGCGCCTGGCAAATGCCAGCACAGTGTTTATCAGTAAGTTTTCCGTTGGACTCTTTGTTTTGGGGGGGGGGCCAAACATGTAGGCCCAGTCCCATGTAAGCCCTGTTAGTCTCCTAAGGCCACAATGTTCCACCAGTAGGCTCTTGACCCTCTCCCTATAGTTCGTGAGGGCCGTGCACCTAAGGAACAGGTGCTCAATGTCTTCTGCTTCTTCCATGCAGACCGCACACTCCCTCTTGTGCAAGTCTTTGTGTATTTGATGCAGGATGATGCCAGTAAAAATCCTCCTGTGCCTTATCTTGAAATCCAGGTGGAAGATGGCTGATGTGGCAAAGGGGATTTCCATGTTGTTCCATATATTTCTAATTGAATAGCCAGGAAATATCCTTGACCAGGCCTTTTCTGAAGCTGGAATTGTCACAATCTTTGAAATGAGTAATCTATACCAGTCTCTGGTTTTCACTGATTGGATGGTGGGGAATTTTCCTCTAAGGCACAGGAGGAAGTTCAGGGCATCATCCTGCACCTTGGGTCCTTTCTCTTTGAGCATGCCTCGCCACTCAGGTCGTAGGCTTTGATCAAATTTTTCCCCGAAAGAGACAATCAGTTTTTCCCTGTATTGCACCTTCCATCTGTCTAATTCCCAAAGTACATTCCCTATATCAAAGTTCCCTTTGTGGTCGGTCACCTGTCCCACTCTTGTTAGGCCTGCTGCCGTCAAGTGACTGCTGACGAGGTTTCTCCCATTATAGGTGAAGCATGGATTCGAGAGGAAAGGTAACTGCAGCACATGCTCTTTTTTACTGCACTCGGGTCTGAGGTGGGGGAGTATCCTTCCCCATGCCTCCAGCACCTCCTGGTAGAAGCCCGGCAGGCCACCGTAGGTTTTTCTGGGGTAGTGGGTACAGAGATTGTATTTGCTCCTCTCCCCAAACTCCGCCAGGTAGCCTGCGAGTGCGTCCTCCCAGGGATACTGCCTGGTCGAATCCAAGAATTTCCCTATCAATTTAACCCTCAGTGCGTCTCTTTTGGCACCAATGTCAATCAGCCCTAATCCCCCCTCCCGTTTATTAGCAATTAACGTCCTGTGGGCGATCATATTTCCCTTACCCTTCCAAAGAAAGGAGGATATCTCACCGTTCAATGAATTTAGTGCCCAATCGGGCAGCTCACAGGTTCCCAAAGCATGATTAATTTTTGACAGCACTAAGGCATTAGATACTATTACCTTTCCTTTTAGACTAAGCCCCCTCGCCCTCCACAGGTTCAAGGTACACTGTATTTTAATTATCACACTCTTCCATGTTTTATCTCTTGCTTCACCCTCGTCTTTCCCAATGTACACACCCAAGATTTCTCTGCACCCTGTGGTCTCTTTAAGGCCCCATTTGTTTATCATTTTTTGATTCTTACCGCAGAACATTATTGCAGATTTTTCTTTATTGATTCTTGCGCCAGAGGCTTTCTCATAGGCCCCTAGGTGTTTGAAGACATGGTCTATGCTGTCACCATCCGAGACCATGATATTAATGTCGTCTGCATATTGGACTATTTTGGTTTTGTTGCCATTTGGCGTTAAGATACCTTTTATATTTTTGTCTTTCAGTATTAGGAGTGCGAGGGGTTCTGCGACCAGGGTGTATAGCAGAGCTGAAAGGGGGCATCCCTGTCTCACAGACCTCTCGATCCGAATGTCCCTGGTGAGAAGTCCGTTGCATTTCACCCTGCTACTCGCACTTCGATATAACACCTTGATCCAATCGATGAACTTTGCTCCGAAGCCGAACTTTTCCATTACGGACCAGAGGAACGAATGCTCAACCCTGTCAAAAGCTTTTTCTAGGTCTACTCCAAGCAGCAGGCCCCTCTGCATAGTCATTGTTTTTACTGTATCCCTAATTGTATTGATGGAGTCTGTAATATCTCTGCCTGGGATACTGTAAGTTTGCGTATTGCTGATGATTGAGCCTATTACTGCTTTAAGTCTATTAGCCAGAATTTTTGCCAGAATCTTATAATCTGAATTGAGTAGGCTAATTGGCCTATAGTTTTTCAGTTGGTTCCGGCATCCTTTATTCTTAAATACAATTGTGATGATACCTTTTGTGAGGGAGTCCGGAGTTGTCTGGTTTACTCTAATACTAGTGTAAAGTTTTAGCAGCAAGGGGGCCAGCTGGGCTTTGAAGCACTGGTAGAACTCTGTCGAGATTCCGTCTGGGCCTGGGCTTTTGTTCTTATTTAGTCCATCTATTGCCAGTTCTACTTCCGCTAATGTGATTACCGTGTCGCACTCTTCTTTGTCGATGTGATTTATTTCCCTATCAATACATTCCAGTATTTCTTTAGTTTGTTTTGGATTGGAGCTGTTACTAGTAAAGAGGTTCTCGTAATACCTATGTATTTCGTCCAGTATGTCTTCCTGCTCAACTATTATTTCCCCCTTACTATTTTCAATCGGACCCATTCTGGCTTTGTTTTGGTTTTTTTTTTCTAGGCCAAGGAAAAAAGCTGTACATTTCTCCCCATCTGTGATATTTTTAAATCTACTTCTAACAGCTGCTCCTATGCATCTTTTCTTTTCAAAAGAGTGAAGTTTAGCTTCATATTCTTCAAATTTTGCACAACTTCTGTCAGGGTCATGGTCAAGTAATGTAATTTCTTTTGCGAGGAGGTCCCTTAATGTTCTCTCCTCCATTCCTTCCCGCCATCCTTTCTCTTTACTATAATTTATACAGGCTCTCTTAATTCGTCTTTTTACATCGTCCCATGATTTAATGTAGTTTCCTTCTACAGCTAGTTCATCTGTTATATTGCTCAGTAGATTCCTTATCTTTTTTTTGAAGGTTTGGTCCTCAAGGAGACTGGCATTGAAGCACCAGATGCCCCCACCTCTGGGCCTTCCATCGTCCCCTAATTGCCAATATAAAGATGCGTGATCGCTCCAGCTATTGAACTCATATTTAATTTTGTTAATGTCTCTGATAATGCTGGAGGAAGCCAGACAGAGATCGATTCTGGACTGTTTGAGGACCCCCTTTACAATCTGCCTTCTCGAGAAGTCCCGCTTCAAAGGGTTTGAGATTCTCCACATTTCTACTAGGTTATGGTGATTTATCAAATTCATTAGGGTTGTTCGACTGGCGTCACTCTTGAAGGTATTGTTTACTGACACGTCCATTTTTGTTAGAGCCACATTAAAGTCTCCAGTTATTATTACATTGTTTCCGTACCATTTCTTTAATTTAATAAAAAACTGCTTTCTATGATTTTCATTGTTTGGTGCATATATGTTAATTATTCTATATCGTTGTTTATTAAGTGAAAAATCTACAATTAATACTCTGCCTTGATCGTCTTTGTATATCTCTTCAGCACTCATGCCTAAAGCAATCTTAGATATGATTGCCACCCCGCATGATCTTGCTGACCCGTGGTTTGAAAATACCTGCTTGTTTCTCTGGTTCGCCACATAGTCGTGATGCTCCTGGTCCCACCAAGTTTCTTGCAGGCAGACTACATCCGAGTTCAAAGTTTGCAGTACAGAATCTATTTTCGATTTTGAGCGCAGGCCGTTAGCATTTAGAGAAGTGAAGCTAATCATAAGAGTCACACTGAGAAGAGAGTATGATTTTCGACATTTAGTTATTAACTCTGTCTTTGTTTCTCTTGCTTCTCCTTCTCATCTGCTTTTCACTTAGCCTTTTCCCAATTCTGTTTATATGAGACAAGTCTATCTCGGATTCGGCCTCACTTGCACTTGAGATCAGGTTATCAAGAGGCAGTCGCTGGAGGGGCTGGGACTGAGATGATGACCTATTCATCATTCCCATCTCAGATGCAGGATCTCTGATTTGCTTCAGCAGCAGCGGGGTAGGAGCGGGGGTGGGGCCCACTCCCAAGGCTAGCACCTCCCCTCCCACCTCCGCCTTCAGCCTCGCTCCTCGTCTCGCTCCGCTCTCCTCGTCAGAGCCGGGGCTCAGATCTAGCCTCACCTCGCTTGCTTGGTTCATACTACCCGCCACTGCAGGTTGAGTTTCATCCCTCACATCCGCCTGCCCCGTCTCAGTCTCCATTTTATTTTCATCCTCGCTATGCAGTTCGCCTTGCCTATCGGTTGAAGCGGCCGTCGTCACCAGCGGAGCGCCGCCGTCCTCCTCGCTCTTATTGCAGTCACATTCATTCCAAGTGTTATGACACAGGTCACATTTCTTGGCACTTTGGCACTCTCTCGCAAAGTGTCCTTGCGATCCACATTTGCGACAGAAGAACTCCGGACATTCCCGTAGGATATGTCCAGGCTGTATACAGAGGCGGCAGACCTTTGATTGTCTATCGTGAATGACGCGGAAGTACTCTGGCCCTATGGCAGTGTGAAACTTTGCAGAGTATGGAAGACTCTGAACTAATTTATTGAATTTTACTCTCATAAACCGTGTACCGTCCGCAATACGGGTTCCTGGCCACATTCTGCGCTTAATCGGCGAGGTGGCCGACACGCCCCAACCATGTAGCTTCCCCAGTATTTCGTCGTCAGTAATATAAGCCGGGAGGTTGAGGAAGGAAACGACCATCTCGTCATTCCTCAATTCTCTGGCTATTATTCTTACCTCTCCAATCTTGAATCCCTCCAGCAGGCGATCTTTCCCTCTTTGGTCACTCATTGTAAGTTCGTATCGTCGATCTCCGGTGGTGCGGCAAGCTAGTAAACCGCCGCAGAGCTCTCGCACGTTCTTCATCAATTCCGTCGTCGTAATACTTTCCTCCCCTTGCAGTTCCACACAGACTGTAAGCTCTTTTCCATAGCTTCTGTCTGCTTCGCCGCCACCTTTTGGTGCGTTTGCTTCTTCATTCAGCCGTACGTGATCCATTTTCCCGGTCGCAGAGTTTGTTTCAATGTGATCGGTCATCGCACACCCGAAGAAAAAGGGTGGTTGGGGTGTGTGGGGGGGGGGACCCCCCACGCACTGAAAACAACCACTGCTGGAGGATCAGTCACATAAAAATGAAAAAGATTCCGTAAAGACGTTCTGGAGTCCGGAAAAAAAACTCCCTTCCGTGTTCCACCCGCGGTGTTCCACTTCCTGGTGCTGTCGGATGCCAGTCGCGCATGCGCACTGGTTGACAAACAACACTTTAGCAGCATATACTAGTTCACCATTGTATTTAAACTGTCTGACACTGTCACACAGAGTAATGACTGAAGCGTTTAACCAATTCCCCTTTTCGACGTTTAAATCGGCTGAAAATGCGTTTTTTCCCACATGTGCACGCAATGATGAAAATGATCATAACTCCACAAATACATGTTAGATGGGCCTAGAAATCTGTGAGAAACACTTAAGAAGCACATAATAGTTCATCATATTAATTAAATTTCTATGCTGTACTGCAGCATTCTGAATCATTCACCTCTGAAGAGACAATGGTTCGGTGTTCCTCTAATACAGCTACACAGCAAACCGTCACAAGTTCTGAAAATGCTCATACCTCAACAAATACATGTTGTATGGGCCTAAAACTGTTTGACAAACAACGCTTTAGCAGCATATACTAGTTCACCATTGTATTTAAACTGTCTGACACTGTCACACAGAGTAATGACTGAAGCGTTTAACCAATTCCCCTTTTCGACGTTTAAATCGGCTGAAAATGCGTTTTTTCCCACATGTGCACACAATGATGAAAATGATCATAACTCCACAAATACACGTTAGATGGGCCTAGAAATCTGTGAGAAACACTTAAGAAGCACATAATAGTTCATCATATTAATTAAATTTCTATGCTGTACTGCAGCATTCTGAATCATTCACCTCTGAAGAGACAATGGTTCGGTGTTTCTCTAATTCAGCTAGACAGCAAACCGTCCAATGTTCTGAAAATGCTCATACCTCGACAAATACATGTTGTATGGGCCGAAAACTGTTTGACAAACAACGCTTTAGCAGCATATACTAGTTCACCATTGTATTTAAACTGTCTGACACTGTCACACAGAGTAATGACTGAAGCGTTTAAGCAATTCCCCTTTTCGACGTTTAAATCGGCTGAAAATGCGTTTTTTCCCACATGTGCACATAATGATGAAAATGACCATAACTCGACAAATACATGTTAGATGGGCCTAAAACTGTTCGACAAACAACACTTTAGCAGCATATACTAGTTCACCATTGTATTTAAACTGTCTGAAACTGTCACACAGAGTAATGACTGAAGCGTTTAACCAATTCCCCTTTTCGACGTTTAAATCGGCTGAAAATGCGTCTTTTTCCCACATGTGCACACAATGATGAAAATGATCATAACTCCACAAATACATGTTAGATGGGCCTAGATATCTGTGAGAAACACTTAAGAAGCACATAATAGTTCATCATATTAATTAAATTTCTATGCTGTACTGCAGCATTCTGAATCATTCACCTCTGAAGAGACAATGGTTCGGTGTTTCTCTAATTCAGCTAGACAGCAAACCGTCACAAGTTCTGAAAATGCTCATACCTCAACAAATACATGTTGTATGGGCCTAAAACTGTTTGACAAACAACGCTTTAGCAGCATATACTAGTTCACCATTGTATTTAAACTGTCTGACACTGTCACACAGAGTAATGACTGAAGCGTTTAACCAATTCCCCTTTTCGACGTTTAAATCGGCTGAAAATGCGTTTTTTCCCACATGTGCACATAATGATGAAAATGACCATAACTCGACAAATACATGTTAGATGGGCCTAAAACTGTTTGACAAACAACACTTTAGCAGCATATACTAGTTCACCATTGTATTTAAACTGTCTGACACTGTCACACAGAGTAATGACTGAAGCGTTTAACCAATTCCCCTTTTCGACGTTTAAATCGGCTGAAAATGCGTTTTTTCCCACATGTGCACATAATGATGAAAATGACCATAACTCGACAAATACATGTTAGATGGGCCTAAAACTGTTTGACAAACAACACTTTAGCAGCATATACTAGTTCACCATTGTATTTAAACTGTCTGACACTGTCACACAGAGTAATGACTGAAGCGTTTAACCAATTCCCCTTTTCGACGTTTAAATCGGCTGAAAATGCGTTTTTTCCCACATGTGCACATAATGATGAAAATGACCATAATTCGACAAATACATGTTAGATGGGCCTAAAACTGTTTGACAAACAACACTTTAGCAGCATATACTAGTTCACCATTGTATTTAAACTGTCTGACACTGTCACACAGAGTAATGACTGAAGCGTTTAACCAATTCCCCTTTTCGACGTTTAAATCGGCTGAAAATGCGTTTTTTCCCACATGTGCACGCAATGATGAAAATGATCATAACTCCACAAATACATGTTAGATGGGCCTAGAAATCTGTGAGAAACACTTAAGAAGCACATAATAGTTCATCATATTAATTAAATTTCTATGCTGTACTGCAGCATTCTGAATCATTCACCTCTGAAGAGACAATGGTTCGGTGTTCCTCTAATACAGCTACACAGCAAACCGTCACAAGTTCTGAAAATGCTCATACCTCAACAAATACATGTTGTATGGGCCTAAAACTGTTTGACAAACAACGCTTTAGCAGCATATACTAGTTCACCATTGTATTTAAACTGTCTGACACTGTCACACAGATTAATGACTGAAGCGTTTAACCAATTCCCCTTTTCGACGTTTAAATCGGCTGAAAATGCGTTTTTTCCCACATGTGCACATAATGATGAAAATGACCATAACTCGACAAATACATGTTAGATGGGCCTAAAACTGTTTGACAAACAACACTTTAGCAGCATATACTAGTTCACCATTGTATTTAAACTGTCTGACACTGTCACACAGAGTAATGACTGAAGCGTTTAACCAATTCCCCTTTTCGACGTTTAAATCGGCTGAAAATGCGTTTTTTCCCACATGTGCACACAATGATGAAAATGATCATAACTCCACAAATACACGTTAGATGGGCCTAGAAATCTGTGAGAAACACTTAAGAAGCACATAATAGTTCATCATATTAATTAAATTTCTATGCTGTACTGCAGCATTCTGAATCATTCACCTCTGAAGAGACAATGGTTCGGTGTTTCTCTAATTCAGCTAGACAGCAAACCGTCCAATGTTCTGAAAATGCTCATACCTCGACAAATACATGTTGTATGGGCCGAAAACTGTTTGACAAACAACGCTTTAGCAGCATATACTAGTTCACCATTGTATTTAAACTGTCTGACACTGTCACACAGAGTAATGACTGAAGCGTTTAAGCAATTCCCCTTTTCGACGTTTAAATCGGCTGAAAATGCGTTTTTTCCCACATGTGCACATAATGATGAAAATGACCATAACTCGACAAATACATGTTAGATGGGCCTAAAACTGTTCGACAAACAACACTTTAGCAGCATATACTAGTTCACCATTGTATTTAAACTGTCTGAAACTGTCACACAGAGTAATGACTGAAGCGTTTAACCAATTCCCCTTTTCGACGTTTAAATCGGCTGAAAATGCGTCTTTTTCCCACATGTGCACACAATGATGAAAATGATCATAACTCCACAAATACATGTTAGATGGGCCTAGATATCTGTGAGAAACACTTAAGAAGCACATAATAGTTCATCATATTAATTAAATTTCTATGCTGTACTGCAGCATTCTGAATCATTCACCTCTGAAGAGACAATGGTTCGGTGTTTCTCTAATTCAGCTAGACAGCAAACCGTCACAAGTTCTGAAAATGCTCATACCTCAACAAATACATGTTGTATGGGCCTAAAACTGTTTGACAAACAACGCTTTAGCAGCATATACTAGTTCACCATTGTATTTAAACTGTCTGACACTGTCACACAGAGTAATGACTGAAGCGTTTAACCAATTCCCCTTTTCGACGTTTAAATCGGCTGAAAATGCGTTTTTTCCCACATGTGCACATAATGATGAAAATGACCATAACTCGACAAATACATGTTAGATGGGCCTAAAACTGTTTGACAAACAACACTTTAGCAGCATATACTAGTTCACCATTGTATTTAAACTGTCTGACACTGTCACACAGAGTAATGACTGAAGCGTTTAACCAATTCCCCTTTTCGACGTTTAAATCGGCTGAAAATGCGTTTTTTCCCACATGTGCACATAATGATGAAAATGACCATAACTCGACAAATACATGTTAGATGGGCCTAAAACTGTTTGACAAACAACACTTTAGCAGCATATACTAGTTCACCATTGTATTTAAACTGTCTGACACTGTCACACAGAGTAATGACTGAAGCGTTTAACCAATTCCCCTTTTCGACGTTTAAATCGGCTGAAAATGCGTTTTTTCCCACATGTGCACATAATGATGAAAATGACCATAATTCGACAAATACATGTTAGATGGGCCTAAAACTGTTTGACAAACAACACTTTAGCAGCATATACTAGTTCACCATTGTATTTAAACTGTCTGACACTGTCACACAGAGTAATGACTGAAGCGTTTAACCAATTCCCCTTTTCGACGTTTAAATCGGCTGAAAATGCGTTTTTTCCCACATGTGCACGCAATGATGAAAATGATCATAACTCCACAAATACATGTTAGATGGGCCTAGAAATCTGTGAGAAACACTTAAGAAGCACATAATAGTTCATCATATTAATTAAATTTCTATGCTGTACTGCAGCATTCTGAATCATTCACCTCTGAAGAGACAATGGTTCGGTGTTCCTCTAATACAGCTACACAGCAAACCGTCACAAGTTCTGAAAATGCTCATACCTCAACAAATACATGTTGTATGGGCCTAAAACTGTTTGACAAACAACGCTTTAGCAGCATATACTAGTTCACCATTGTATTTAAACTGTCTGACACTGTCACACAGATTAATGACTGAAGCGTTTAACCAATTCCCCTTTTCGACGTTTAAATCGGCTGAAAATGCGTTTTTTCCCACATGTGCACATAATGATGAAAATGACCATAACTCGACAAATACATGTTAGATGGGCCTAAAACTGTTTGACAAACAACACTTTAGCAGCATATACTAGTTCACCATTGTATTTAAACTGTCTGACACTGTCACACAGAGTAATGACTGAAGCGTTTAACCAATTCCCCTTTTCGACGTTTAAATCGGCTGAAAATGCGTTTTTTCCCACATGTGCACACAATGATGAAAATGATCATAACTCCACAAATACACGTTAGATGGGCCTAGAAATCTGTGAGAAACACTTAAGAAGCACATAATAGTTCATCATATTAATTAAATTTCTATGCTGTACTGCAGCATTCTGAATCATTCACCTCTGAAGAGACAATGGTTCGGTGTTTCTCTAATTCAGCTAGACAGCAAACCGTCCAATGTTCTGAAAATGCTCATACCTCGACAAATACATGTTGTATGGGCCGAAAACTGTTTGACAAACAACGCTTTAGCAGCATATACTAGTTCACCATTGTATTTAAACTGTCTGACACTGTCACACAGAGTAATGACTGAAGCGTTTAAGCAATTCCCCTTTTCGACGTTTAAATCGGCTGAAAATGCGTTTTTTCCCACATGTGCACATAATGATGAAAATGACCATAACTCGACAAATACATGTTAGATGGGCCTAAAACTGTTCGACAAACAACACTTTAGCAGCATATACTAGTTCACCATTGTATTTAAACTGTCTGAAACTGTCACACAGAGTAATGACTGAAGCGTTTAACCAATTCCCCTTTTCGACGTTTAAATCGGCTGAAAATGCGTTTTTTCCCACATGTGCACACAATGATGAAAATGATCATAACTCCACAAATACATGTTAGATGGGCCTAGATATCGGTGAGAAACACTTAAGAAGCACATAATAGTTCATCATATTAATTAAATTTCTATGCTGTACTGCAGCATTCTGAATCATTCACCTCTGAAGAGACAATGGTTCGGTGTTTCTCTAATTCAGCTAGACAGCAAACCGTCACAAGTTCTGAAAATGCTCATACCTCAACAAATACATGTTGTATGGGCCTAAAACTGTTTGACAAACAACGCTTTAGCAGCATATACTAGTTCACCATTGTATTTAAACTGTCTGACACTGTCACACAGAGTAATGACTGAAGCGTTTAACCAATTCCCCTTTTCGACGTTTAAATCGGCTGAAAATGCGTTTTTTCCCACATATGCACACTATGATGAAAATGATCCTAACTCGACAAATACATGTTAGATGGGCCTAAAACTGGTTGACAAACAACACTTTAGCAGCATATACTAGTTCACCATTGTATTTAAACTGTCTGACACTGTCACACAGAGTAATGACTGAAGCGTTTAACCAATTCCCCTTTTCGACGTTTAAATCGGCTGAAAATGCGTTTTTTCCCACATGTGCACACAATGATGAAAATGATCATAACTCCACAAATACATGTTAGATGGGCCTAGATATCTGTGAGAAACACTTAAGGAGCACATAATAGTTCATCATATTAATTAAATTTCTATGCTGTACTGCAGCATTCTGAATCATTCACCTCTGAAGAGACAATGGTTCGGTGTTTCTCTAATTCAGCTAGACAGCAAACCGTCACAAGTTCTGAAAATGCTCATACCTCAACAAATACATGTTGTATGGGCCTAAAACTGTTTGACAAACAACGCTTTAGCAGCATATACTAGTTCACCATTGTATTTAAACTGTCTGACACTGTCACACAGAGTAATGACTGAAGCGTTTAAGCAATTCCCCTTTTCGACGTTTAAATCGGCTGAAAATGCATTTTTTCCCACATGTGCACATAATGATGAAAATGACCATAACTCGACAAATACATGTTAGATGGGCCTAAAACTGTTTGACAAACAACACTTTAGCAGCATATACTAGTTCACCATTGTATTTAAACTGTCTGACACTGTCACACAGAGTAATGACTGAAGCGTTTAACCAATTCCCCTTTTCGACGTTTAAATCGGCTGAAAATGCGTTTTTTCCCACATGTGCACACAATGATGAAAATGATCATAACTCCACAAATACATGTTAGATGGGCCTAAAACTGTTTGACAAACAACACTTTAGCAGCATATACTAGTTCACCATTGTATTTAAACTGTCTGACACTGTCACACAGAGTAATGACTGAAGCGTTTAACCAATTCCCCTTTTCGACGTTTAAATCGGCTGAAAATGCGTTTTTTCCCACATGTGCACATAATGATGAAAATGACCATAACTCGACAAATACATGTTAGATGGGCCTAAAACTGTTTGACAAACAACACTTTAGCAGCATATACTAGTTCACCATTGTATTTAAACTGTCTGACACTGTCACAGAGAGTAATGACTGAAGCGTTTAACCAATTCCCCTTTTCGACGTTTAAATCGGCTGAAAATGCGTTTTTTCCCACATGTGCACACAATGATGAAAATGATCATAACTCCACAAATACATGTTAGATGGGCCTAGAAATCTGTGAGAAACACTTAAGAAGCACATAATAGTTCATCATATTAATTAAATTTCTATGCTGTACTGCAGCATTCTGAATCATTCACCTCTGAAGAGACAATGGTTCGGTGTTCCTCTAATTCAGCTACACAGCAAACCGTCACAAGTTCTGAAAATGCTCATACCTCAACAAATACATGTTTGATGGGCCTAGAGATCTGTGAGAAACACTTAAGGAGCACATAATAGTTCATCATATTAATTAAATTTCTATGCTGTACTGCAGCATTCTGAATCATTCACCTCTGAAGAGACAATGGTTCGGTGTTTCTCTAATTCAGCTAGACAGCAAACCGTCACAAGTTCTGAAAATGCTCATACCTCAACAAATACATGTTGTATGGGCCTAAAACTGTTTGACAAACAACGCTTTAGCAGCATATACTAGTTCACCATTGTATTTAAACTGTCTGACACTGTCACACAGAGTAATGACTGAAGCGTTTAACCAATTCCCCTTTTCGACGTTTAAATCGGCTGAAAATGCGTTTTTTCCCACATGTGCACACAATGATGAAAATGATCATAACTCCACAAATACATGTTAGATGGGCCTAAAACTGGTTGACAAACAACACTTTAGCAGCATATACTAGTTCACCATTGTATTTAAACTGTCTGACACTGTCACACAGAGTAATGACTGAAGCGTTTAAGCAATTCCCCTTTTCGACGTTTAAATCGGCTGAAAATGCGTTTTTTCCCACATGTGCACACAATGATGAAAATGATCATAACTCCACAAATACATGTTAGATGGGCCTAGAAATCTGTGAGAAACACTTAAGAAGCACATAATAGTTCATCATATTATTAAATTTCTATGCTGTACTGCAGCATTCTGAATCATTCACCTCTGAAGAGACAATGGTTCGGTGTTTCTCTAATTCAGCTACACAGCAAACCGTCACAAGTTCTGAAAATGCTCATACCTCAACAAATACATGTTGTATGGGCCTAAAACTGTTTGACAAACAACGCTTTAGCAGCATATACTAGTTCACCATTGTATTTAAACTGTCTGACACTGTCACACAGAGTAATGACTGAAGCGTTTAACCAATTCCCCTTTTCGACGTTTAAATCGGCTGAAAATGCGTTTTTTCCCACATGTGCACACAATGATGAAAATGATCATAACTCCACAAATACATGTTAGATGGGCCTAGAAATCTGTGAGAAACACTTAAGAAGCACATAATAGTTCATCATATTAATTAAATTTCTATGCTGTACTGCAGCATTCTGAATCATTCACCTCTAGAGAGACAATGGTTCGGTGTTTCTCTAATTCAGCAAGACAGCAAACCGTCACAAGTTCTGAAAATGATCATAACTCCAGAAATACATGTTAGATGGGCATAGAAATCTGAGAGAAAAACTTAGGAAGCACATAATAGTTCATCATATTAATTAAATTTCAATGCTGTACTGCGGCATTCTGAATCATACACCTCTGAAGAGACAATGGTTCGGTGTTTCTCTAATTCAGCTAGACAGCCAACCGTCCAATGTTCTGAAAATGCTCATACCTCGACAAATACATGTTTGTATGGGCCTAAAACTGTTTGACAAACAACGCTTTAGCAGCATATACTAGTTCACCATTGTATTTAAACTGTCTGACACTGTCACACAGAGTAATGACTGAAGCGTTTAAGCAATTCCCCTTTTCGACGTTTAAATCGTTTGAAAATGCGTTTTTTCCCACATGTGCACATAATGATGAAAATGACCATAACTCGACAAATACATGTTAGATGGGCCTCAAACTGTTTGACAAACAACACTTTAGCAGCATATACTAGTTCACCATTGTATTTAAACTGTCTGACACTGTCACACAGAGTAATGACTGAAGCGTTTAACCAATTCCCCTTTTCGACGTTGAAATCGGCTGAAAATGCATTTTTTCCCACATGTGCACACAATGATGAAAATGATCATAACTCGACAAATACATGTTACAAAAAAAAGAAAGATTTAAAGATAGAATAAAAGAAAGATTGAAAGAAAGTTTGAAAAAAGAAAGAAAGATTGAAAGATTGAAAGAAATATTGAAAGACAGAAAGATTGAAAGAAACAATGAAAGAAAGATTGAAATATTAAAAGAAAGAATGAAAGAAAGATTGAAAGAAAGATTGAAAGAAAGATTGAAAGAAAGATTGAAAGAAAGAAAGATTGAAAGAAAGAATGAAAAAAAGATTGAAATAAAGAATGAAAGAAAGATTGAAAGAAAGATAGAAAGAAAGATTGAAAGATTGAAAGAAAGATTGAAAAAAAGATTGAAAGACTGAAAGAAAGAATGAAAGAAAGATTGAAAGATTAAACAATTGAAAGAAAGTTTGCAAGAAAGATTGAAAAAAGAAAGATTGAAAGAAAGAATGAAAGAAAGATTGAAAGATAGATAGAAAGAAAGATTGAAAGAAAGAAAGATTGAAAGAATAACAAAAGAAAGATTGAAAGATTGGAAGAAATATTGAAAGATAGAAAAATTGAAAGAAAGAAAGATTGAAAGAAAAATTGAAAGATTGAAAGAAAGAATGAAAGAAAGATTGAAAGATTGAAATATTGAAAGAAAGAATGAAAGAAAGATTGAAAGATTGAAATAAAGATTGAAAGTTTGAAAGAAAGATTGAAAGAAACATTTAAAGAAAGAAAGATTGAAAGAAACATTGAAAGAAAGATTGAAAGATTGAAAGAAAGATTGAAAGAAAGAATGAAAGAAAGATTGAACGATTGAAATATTGAAATAAAGAATGAAAGTTTGAAAGAAAGATTGAAAGAAAGATTTAAAGAAAGAAAGATTGAAAGTAAAAAAGATTGAAAGAAATATTGAAAGAAAGATTGAAAGATTGAAAGAAGGAATGAATGAAAGATTGAAAGAAAGATTGAAAGAAAGATTGAAAGATTGAAGGTAAGAATGAAAGAAAGATTGAAAGAAAAATTGAAAGAAAGATTGAAAGAAAGATTGAAAGACTGAAGGAAAGAATGAAAGAAAGATGGAAAGAAAGATGGAAAGAAAGATTGACAGAAAGAAAGATTGAAAGAAATATTGAAAGAAAGATTGAAAGATTGAAAGAAAGAATGAAAGAAAGATTGAAAGATTGAAAGATTGAAAGATTGAAAGAAAGAATGAAAGAAAGACTGAAAGATTGAAAGAAAAATTGAAAGAAAGATTGAAAGATTGAAAGATTGAAAGAAAGATTGAAAGTTTGAAAGACAGATTGAAAGACTGAAAGAAAGATTGCAAGAAAGATTGAAAAAACAGAAAGATTTAAAGATAGAATAAAAGAAAGATTGAAAGAAAGATTGAAAAAAAAAGAAAGATTGAAAGATTGAAAGAAATATTGAAAGACAGAAAGATTGAAAGAAACAATTAAAGAAAGATTGAAAGATTAAAATAAAGAATGAAAGAACGATTGAAAGAAGATTGAAAGAAAGATTGAAAGAAAGATTGAATGAAAGATTGAAAGAAAGAATGAAACAAAGATTGAAATAAAGAATGAAAGAAAGACTGAAAGAAAGAATGACGGACAGAAAGATTGAAAGAAAGAATGAAAGAAAGATTGAAAAAAAGATTGAAAGACTGAAAGAAAGAATGAAAGAAAGATTGAAAGATTAAACAATTGAAAGAACGATTGCAAGAAAGATTGAAAAAAGAAAGATTGAAAGAAAGAATGAAAGACTGAAGGAAAGAATGAAAGAAAGATTGAAAGATTAAAAGAAAGAATGAAAGAAAGATTGAAAAATTGAAAGATTGAAAGAAAGACTAAAAGAAAGAAAGAAAGATTGAAAGAAAGATTGAAAGAAAGAATGAAAGAAAGAATGAAAGAAAGATTGAAAGAAACAATGAAAGAAAGATTGAAAGATTAAAAGAAAGAATGAAAGAAAGACTAAAAGAAAGAAAGAACGATTGAAAGAAAGATTGAAAGAAAGAATGAAAGAATGAATGAAAGAAAGATTGAAAGATTAAACAATTGAAAGAAAGCTTGCAAGAAAGATTGAAAAAAGAAAGATTGAAAGAAAGAATGAAAGAAAGATGGAAAGAAAGATTGAAAGAAAGAAAGATTGAAAGAGATAAAAGAAAGATTGAAAGAAATAATGAAAGAAAGATTGAACGATTGGAAGAAATTTTGAAAGATAGAAAAATTGAAAGTAAGAAAGATTGAAAGAAAGAATGAAAGAAAGATTGAAAGATTGAAAGAAAGAATGAAAGAAAGATTGAAAGATGGAAATATTGAAAGAAAGAATGAAAAAAAGATTGAAAGACTGAAAGAAAGAATGAAAGAAAGATTGGAAGATTAAACAATTGAAAGAAAGTTTGCAAGAAAGTTTGAAAAAAGAAAGATTGAAAGAAAGAATGAAAGAAAGATTGAAAGATAGATGGATAGAAAGATTGAAAGAAAGAAAGATTGAAAGAATAACAAAAGAAAGATTGAAAGATTGGAAGAAATATTGAAAGATAGAAAAATTGAAAGTAAGAAAGATTGAAAGAAAGAATTAAAGAAAGATTGAAAGATTGAAAGAAAGAATGAAAGAAAGATTGAAATATTGAAAGAAAGATTGAAATAAAGATTGAAAGTTTGAAAGAAAGATTGAAAGAAAGATTTAAAGAAAGAAAGATTGAAAGAAATATTGAAAGAAAGATTGAAAGATTGAAAGAAAGATTGAAAGAAAGAATGAAAGAAAGATTGAAAGATTGAAAGATTGAAATAAAGAATGAAAGAAAGATTGAACGATTGAAAGATTGAAATAAAGAATGAAAGTTTGAAAGAAAGATTGAAAGAAAGATTTAAAAAAAGAAAGATTGAAAGTAAGAAATATTGAAAGACATATTGAAAGAAAGATTGAAAGAAAGAATGAAAGAAAGATTGAAAGAAAGATTGAAAGACTGAAGGAAAGAATGAAAGAAAGATTGAAAGAAAGATTGAAAGAAAGAAAGATTGAAAGATTGAATGATTGAAAGATTGAATGATTGAAAGATTGAAAGAAAGATTGAAAGAAAGATTGAACGACTGAAAGATTGAAAGAAATATTGAAAGTTTGAAAGAAAGATTGAAAGACTGAAAGATAGATTGAAAGATTGAAGATTGAAAGATTGAAAGAAAGATTGAAAGAAAGATTGAACGACTGAAAGATTGAAAGAAAGATTGAAAGTTTGAAAGAAAGATTGAAAGACTGAAAGAAATAATGAAAGAAAGATTGAAAGAAAGAATGAAAGAAAGATTGAAAGAAAGATGGAAAGAAAGATTGAAAGAAAGAAAGATTGAAAGATATAACAAAAGAAAGATTGAAAGAAATAATGAAAGAAACATTGAACGATTGGAAGAAATATTGAAAAATAGAAAAATTGAAAGATTGAAAGATTGAAAGAAAGAATGAAAGAAAGACTGAAAGATTGAAAGAAAGATTGAAAGAAAGATTGAAAGATTGAAATATTTAAAGAAAGATTGAAAGAAAGAATGAAAGAACAATGGAAAGAAAGAATGAAAGAATGAAAGAAAAATTGACAGATTGAAAGAAATATTGAAAAAAGAAAGATTGAAAGAAAGAATGAAAGAAAGATTGAAAGAAAGATGGAAAGAAAGATTGAAAGAAAGAAAGATTGAAAGAATTACAAAAGAAAGATTGAAAGATTGGAAGAAATATTGAAAGATAGAAAAATTGAAAGTAAGAAAGATTGAAAGAAAGAATTAAAGAAAGATTGAAAGAAAGAATGAAAGAAAGATTGAAATATTGAAAGAAAGATTGAAATAAAGATTGAAAGTTTGAAAGAAAGATTGAAAGAAATATTTAAAGAAAGAAAGATTGAAAGAAATATTGAAAGAAAGATTGAAAGATTGAAAGAAAGATTGAAAGAAAGAATGAAAGAAAGATTGAAAGATTGAAAGATTGAAATTAAGAATGAAAGAAAGATTGAAAGATTGAAAGATTGAAATAAAGAATGAAAGTTTGAAAGAAAGATTGAAAGAAAGATTTAAAAAAGGAAAGATTGAAAGTAAGAAAGATTGAAAGACATATTGAAAGAAAGATTGAAAGATTGAAAGAAAGAATGAAAGAAAGATTGAAAGAAAGATTGTAAGACTGAAGGAAAGAATGAAAGAAAGATTGAAAGAAAGAAAGATTGAAAGATTGAATGATTGAAAGATTGAATGATTGAAAGATTGAAAGAAAGATTGAAAGAAAGATTGAACGACTGAAAGATTGAAAGAAATATTGAAAGTTTGAAAGAAAGATTGAAAGACTGAAAGATAGATTGAAAGATTGAAGATTGAAAGATTGAAAGAAAGATTGAAAGAAAGATTGAACGACTGAAAGAAAGATTGAAAGACTGAAAGAAATAATGAAAGAAAGATTGAAAGAAAGAATGAAAGAAATATTGAAAGAAAGATGGAAAGAAAGATTGAAAGAAAGAAAGATTGAAAGATATAACAAAAGAAAGATTGAAAGAAATAATGAAAGAAAGATTGAACGATTGGAAGAAATATTGAAAGATAGAAAAATTGGAAGATTGAAAGATTGAAAGAAAGAATGAAAGAAAGATTGAAAGATTGAAAGAAAGAATGAAAGAAAGATTGAAAGATTGAAATATTGAAAGAAAGAATGAAAGAAAGACTGAAAGATTGAAAGAAAGATTGAAAGATTGAAATATTTAAAGAAAGATTGAAAGAAAGAATGAAAGAACAATTGAAAGAAAAAATGAAAGAATGAAAGAAAAATTGACAGATTGAAAGAAATATTGAAAAAAGAAAGATTGAAAGAAAGAATGAAAGAAAGATTGAAAGAAAGATGGAAAGAAAGATTGAAAGAAAGAAAGATTGAAAGAAATAATAAAAGAAAGATTGAACGATTGGAAGAAAGAATGACAGAAAGATTGAAAGATTGAAATATTGAAAGAAAGAATGAAAAAAAGATTGAAAGACTGAAAGAAAGAATGAAAGAAAGATTGAAAGATTAAACAATTGAAAGAAAGTTTGCAAGAAAGATTGAAAAAAGAAAGATTGAAAGAAAGAATCAAAAAAAGATTGATAGATAGATGGATAGAAAGATTGAAAGAAAGAAAGATTTAAAGAATAACAAAAGAAAGATTGAAAGATTGGAAGAAATATTGAAAGATAGAAAAATTGAAAGTAAGAAAGATTGAAAGAAAAAATTAAAGAAAGATTCAAAGATTGAAAGAAAGAATGAAAGAAAGGTTGAAAGATTGAAATATTGAAAGAAAGAATGAAAGAAAGATTGAAAGATTGAAAGAAAGATTGAAAGAAAGTTTGAAAGATTGAAAGATTGAAATAAAGATTGAAAGTTTGAAAGAAAGATTGAAAGAAAGATTTAAAGAAAGAAAGATTGAAAGAAATATTGAAAGAAAGATTGAAAGATTGAAAGATTGAAAGAAAGAATGAAAGAAAGATTGAAAGATTGAAAGATTGAAATAAAGAATGAAAGTTTGAAAGAAAGATTGAAAGAAAGATTTTAAGAAAGAAAGATTGAAAGTAAGAAAGATTGAAAGAAATATTGAAAGAAAGATTGAAAGATTGAAAGAAAGATTGAAAGAAAGAATGAAAGAAAGATTGAAAGAAAGATTGAAAGAAAGATTGAAAGAAAGATTGAAAGAAAGATTGAAAGACTGAAGGAAAGAATGAAAGAAAGATTGAAAGAAAGAAAGATTGAAAGAAAGATTGAAAGATTGAATGATTGAAAGAAAGACTGAAAGATAGATTGAAAGATTGAAGATTGAAAGATTGAAAGAAAGATTGAAAGAAAGATTGAAAGTTTGAAACAAATTTTGAAAGACTGAAAGAAAGAATGAAAGAAAGATTGAAAGAAATATTGAAAAAAGAAAGATTGAAAGAAAATTTGAAAGAAAGATTGAAAGAAGGAATGAAAGAAAGATTGAATGAAATATTGAAAGACAGAAAGATTGAAAGAAACAATGAAAGAAAGATTGAAAGATTAAAAGAAAGAATGAAAGAAAGATTGAAAAATTGAAATATTGAAGAAAGAATGAAAGATTGAAAGATTGAAATAAAGATTGAAAGTTTGAAAGAAAGATTGAAAGAAAGATTTAAAGAAAGAAAGATTGAAAAAAATATTGAAAGAAAGATTGAAAGTTTGAAAGAAAGATTGAAAGAAAGAATGAAAGAAAGATTGAAGGATTGAAATATTGAAATAAATAATGAAAGTTTGAAAGAAAGATTGAGAGAAAGATTTAAAGAAAGAAAGATTGAAAGTAAAAAAGATTGAAAGAAATATTGAAAGAAAGATTGAAAGATTGAAGGAAAGAATGAATGAAAGATTGAAAGAAAGATTGAAAGAAAGATTGAAAGATTGAAGGAAAGAATGAAAGAAAAATTGAAAGAAAGATTGAAAGAAAGATTGAAAGACTGAAGGAAAGAATGAAAGAAAGATGGAAAGAAAGATGGAAAGAAAGATTGACAGAAAGAAAGATTGAAAGAAATATTGAAAGAAAGATTGAAAGATTGAAAGAAAGAATGAAAGAAAGATTGAAAGATTGAAAGATTGAAAGAAAGAATGAAAGAAAGACTGAAAGATTGAAAGAAAAATTGAAAGAAAGATTGAAAGATTGAAAGATTGAAAGAAAGATTGAAAGTTTGAAAGACAGATTGAAAGACTGAAAGAAAGATTGCAAGAAAGATTGAAAAAACAAAGATTTAAAGATAGAATAAAAGAAAGATTGAAAGAAAGATTGAAAAAAAAAGAAAGATTGAAAGATTGAAAGAAATATTGAAAGACAGAAAGATTGAAAGAAACAATTAAAGAAAGATTGAAAGATTAAAATAAAGAATGAAAAAAGATTGAAAGAAAGATTGAAAGAAAGATTGAAAGAAAGATTGAAAGAAAGATTGAATGAAAGATTGAAAGAAAGAATGAAACAAAGATTGAAATAAAGAATGAAAGAAAGAATGAAAGAAAGATAGAAGGAAAGATTGAAAGATTGAATGATTGAAAGAAAGACTGAAAGAAAGAATGACAGACAGAAAGATTGAAAGAAATAATGAAAGAAAGATTGAAAAAAAGATTGAAAGACTGAAAGAAAGAATGAAAGAAAGATTGAAAGATTAAACAATTGAAAGAATGATTGCAAGAATGATTGAAAAAAGAAAGATTGAAAGAAAGAATGAAAGAAAGACTGAAGGAAAGAATGAAAGAAAGATGGACAGAAAGATTGAAAGAAACAATGAAAGAAAGATTGAAAGATTAAAAGAAAGAATGAAAGAAAGATTGAAAAATTGAAAGATTGAAAGAAAGACTAAACGAAAGAAAGAACGATTGAAAGAAAGAATGAAAGAGGAATGAAAAAAAGATTAAAACACTGAAGGAAAGAATGAAAGAAAGATTGAAAGATTAAACAATTGAAAGAAAGATTGCAAGAAAGAATGAAAGAAAGATTGAAAGATTGAAAGAAAGAATGAAAGAAAGATGGAAAGATTGAAATATTGAAAGAAAGAATGAAAAAAAGATTGAAAGACTGAAAGAAAGAATGAAAGAAAGATTGAAAGATTAAACAATTGAAAGAAAGTTTGCAAGAAAGTTTGAAAAAAGAAAGATTGAAAGAAAGAATGAAAGAAAGATTGAAAGATAGATGGATAGAAAGATTGAAAGAAAGAAAGATTGAAAGAATAACAAAAGAAAGATTGAAAGATTGGAAGAAATATTGAAAGATAGAAAAATTGAAAGTAAGAAAGATTGAAAGAAAGAATTAAAGAAAGATTGAAAGATTGAAAGAAAGAATGAAAGAAAGATTGAAATATTGAAAGAAAGAATGAAAGAAAGATTGAAAGATTGAAAGAAAGATTGAAAGAAAGATTGAAGATTGAAAGATTGAAATAAAGATTGAAAGTTTGAAAGAAAGATTGAAAGAAAGATTTAAAGAAAGAAAGATTGAAAGAAATATTGAAAGAAAGATTGAAAGATTGAAAGAAAGATTGAAAGAAAGATTGAAAGATTGAAAGATTGAAATAAAGAATGAAAGAAAGATTGAATGATTGAAAGATTGAAATAAAGAATGAAAGTTTGAAAGAAAGATTGAAAGATTTAAAAAAGAAAGATTGAAAGTAAGAAAGATTGAAAGACATATTGAAAGAAAATTTGAAAGATTGAAAGAAAGATTGAAAGAAAGAATGAAAGAAAGATTGAAAGAAAGATTGAAAGAAAGATTGAAAGACTGATGGAAAGAATGATAGAAAGATTGAAAGAAAAAAAGATTGAAAGATTGAATGATTGAAAGATTGAATGATTGAAAGATTGAAAGAAAGATTGAAAGAAAGATTGAACGACTGAACGATTGAAAGAAAGATTGAAAGTTTGAAAGAAAGATTGAAAGACTGAAGATTGAAAGATTGAAAGAAAGTTTGAAAGAAAGCTTGAACGACTGAAAGATTGAAAGAAAGATTGAAAGTTTGAAAGAAAGATTGAAAGACTGAAAGAAATAATGAAAGAAAGATTGAAAGAAAGATGGAAAGAAAGATTGAAAGTTTGAAAGAAAGATTGAAAGATTGAAAGAAAGAATGAAAGAAAGATTGAAAGAAAGATGGAAAGAAAGATTGAAAGAAAGATGGAAAGAAAGATTGAAATGAAGAAAGATTGAAAGAAATAACAAAAGAAAGATTGAAAGAAATAATGAAAGAAAGATTGAACGATTGGAAGAAATATTGAAAGATAGAAAAATTGAAAGATTGAAAGATTGAAAGAAAGATTGAAAGAAAGAATGAAAGAAAGATTGAAAGAAAGATTGAAAGAAAGATTGAAAGAAAGATTGAAAGAAAGATTGAAAGACTGAAGGAAAGAATGAAAGAAAGATTGAAAGAAATATTGAAAGAAAGAAAGATTGAAAGAAAGATTGAAAGATTGAATGATTGAAAGAAAGACTGAAAGATAGATTGAAAGATTGAAGATTGAAAGATTCAAAGAAAGATTGAACGACTGAAAGATTGAAAGAAAGATTGAAAGTTTGAAACAAATTTTGAAAGACTGAAAGAAAGAATGAAAGAAAGAATGAAAGAAAGATTGAAAGAAATATTGAAAAAAGAAAGATTGAAAGAAAATTTGAAAGAAAGATTGAAAGAAGGAATGAAAGAAAGATTGAATGAAATATTGAAAGACAGAAAGATTGAAAGAAACAATGAAAGAAAGATTGAAAGATTAAAAGAAAGAATGAAAGAAAGATTGAAAAATTGAAATATTGAAAGAAAGAATGAAAGAAAGATTGAAAGATTGAAAGATTGAAATAAAGATTGAACGTTTGAAAGAAAGATTGAAAGAAAGATTTAAAGAAAGAAAGATTGAAAGAAATATTGAAAGAAAGATTGAAAGTTTGAAAGAAAGATTGAAAGAAAGAATGAAAGAAAGATTGAAGGATTGAAATATTGAAATAAATAATGAAAGTTTGAAAGAAAGATTGAGAGAAAGATTTAAAGAAAGAAAGATTGAAAGTAAAAAAGATTGAAAGAAATATTGAAAGAAAGATTGAAAGATTGAAAGAAAGAATGAATGAAAGATTGAAAGAAAGATTGAAAGAAAGATTGAAAGATTGAAGGAAAGAATGAAAGAAAGATTGAAAGAAAAATTGAAAGAAAGATTGAAAGAAAGATTGAAAGACTGAAGGAAAGAATGAAAGAAAGATGGAAAGAAAGATGGAAAGAAAGATTGACAGAAAGAAAGATTGAAAGAAATATTGAAAGAAAGATTGAAAGATTGAAAGAAAGAATGAAAGAAAGATTGAAAGATTGAAAGATTGAAAGAAAGAATGAAAGAAAGACTGAAAGATTGAAAGAAAAATTGAAAGAAAGATTGAAAGATTGAAAGATTGAAAGAAAGATTGAAAGTTTGAAAGACAGATTGAAAGACTGAAAGAAAGATTGCAAGAAAGATTGAAAAAACAAAGATTTAAAGATAGAATAAAAGAAAGATTGAAAGAAAGATTGAAAAAAAAGAAAGATTGAAAGATTGAAAGAAATATTGAAAGACAGAAAGATTGAAAGAAACAATTAAAGAAAGATTGAAAGATTAAAAGAAAGAATGAAAGAAAGATTGAAAAATTGAAATATTGAAGAAAGAATGAAAGATTGAAAGATTGAAATAAAGATTGAAAGTTTGAAAGAAAGATTGAAAGAAAGATTTAAAGAAAGAAAGATTGAAAAAAATATTGAAAGAAAGATTGAAAGTTTGAAAGAAAGATTGAAAGAAAGAATGAAAGAAAGATTGAAGGATTGAAATATTGAAAGAAAGAATGAAAGAAAGATTGAAAGATTGAAAGAAAGATTGAAAGTTTGAAAGACAGATTGAAAGACTGAAAGAAAGATTGCAAGAAAGATTGAAAAAACAAAGATTTAAAGATAGAATAAAAGAAAGATTGAAAGAAAGATTGAAAAAAAAGAAAGATTGAAAGATTGAAAGAAATATTGAAAGACAGAAAGATTGAAAGAAACAATTAAAGAAAGATTGAAAGATTAAAATAAAGAATGAAAGAAAGATTGAAAGAAAGATTGAAAGAAAGATTGAAAGAAAGATTGAATGAAAGATTGAAAGAAAGAATGAAACAAAGATTGAAATAAAGAATGAAAGAAAGATTGAAAGAAAGATAGAAGGAAAGATTGAAAGATTGAATGATTGAAAGAAAGACTGAAAGAAAGAATGACGGACAGAAAGATTGAAAGAAATAATGAAAGAAAGATTGAAAAAAAGATTGAAAGACTGAAAGAAAGAATGAAAGAAAGATTGAAAGATTAAACAATTGAAAGAATGATTGCAAGAATGATTGAAAAAAGAAAGATTGAAAGAAAGAATGAAAGACTGAAGGAAAGAATGAAAGAAAGATGGACAGAAAGATTGAAAGATTAAAAGAAAGAATGAAAGAAAGATTGAAAAATTGAAAGATTGAAAGAAAGACTAAAAGAAAGAAAGAATGATTGAAAGAAAGATTGAAAGAAAGATTGAAAGAAAGAATGAAAGAAAGAATGAAAGAAAGATTGAAAGAAACAATGAAAGAAAGATTGAAAGATTAAAAGAAAGAATGAAAGAAAGATTGAAAAATTGAAATATTGAAAGAAAGAATGAAAGAAAGATTGAAAGATTGAAAGATTGAAATAAAGATTGAACGTTTGAAAGAAAGATTGAAAGAAAGATTTAAAGAAAGAAAGATTGAAAGAAATATTGAAAGAAAGATTGAAAGTTTGAAAGAAAGATTGAAAGAAAGAATGAAAGAAAGATTGAAGGATTGAAATATTGAAATAAATAATGAAAGTTTGAAAGAAAGATTGAGAGAAAGATTTAAAGAAAGAAAGATTGAAAGTAAAAAAGATTGAAAGAAATATTGAAAGAAAGATTGAAAGATTGAAAGAAAGAATGAATGAAAGATTGAAAGAAAGATTGAAAGAAAGATTGAAAGATTGAAGGAAAGAATGAAAGAAAGATTGAAAGAAAAATTGAAAGAAAGATTGAAAGAAAGATTGAAAGACTGAAGGAAAGAATGAAAGAAAGATGGAAAGAAAGATGGAAAGAAAGATTGACAGAAAGAAAGATTGAAAGAAATATTGAAAGAAAGATTGAAAGATTGAAAGAAAGAATGAAAGAAAGATTGAAAGATTGAAAGATTGAAAGAAAGAATGAAAGAAAGACTGAAAGATTGAAAGAAAAATTGAAAGAAAGATTGAAAGATTGAAAGATTGAAAGAAAGATTGAAAGTTTGAAAGACAGATTGAAAGACTGAAAGAAAGATTGCAAGAAAGATTGAAAAAACAAAGATTTAAAGATAGAATAAAAGAAAGATTGAAAGAAAGATTGAAAAAAAAGAAAGATTGAAAGATTGAAAGAAATATTGAAAGACAGAAAGATTGAAAGAAACAATTAAAGAAAGATTGAAAGATTAAAATGAAGAATGAAAGAAAGATTGAAAGAAAGATTGAAAGAAAGATTGAATGAAAGATTGAAAGAAAGAATGAAACAAAGATTGAAATAAAGAATGAAAGAAAGATTGAAAGAAAGATAGAAGGAAAGATTGAAAGATTGAATGATTGAAAGAAAGACTGAAAGAAAGAATGACGGACAGAAAGATTGAAAGAAATAATGAAAGAAAGATTGAAAAAAAGATTGAAAGACTGAAAGAAAGAATGAAAGAAAGATTGAAAGATTAAACAATTGAAAGAATGATTGCAAGAATGATTGAAAAAAGAAAGATTGAAAGAAAGAATGAAAGACTGAAGGAAAGAATGAAAGAAAGATGGACAGAAAGATTGAAAGAAACAATGAAAGAAAGATTGAAAGATTAAAAGAAAGAATGAAAGAAAGATTGAAAAATTGAAAGATTGAAAGAAAGACTAAAAGAAAGAAAGAATGATTGAAAGAAAGATTGAAAGAAAGATTGAAAGAAAGAATGAAAGAAAGAATGAAAGAAAGATTGAAAGAAACAATGAAAGAAAGATTGAAAGATTAAAAGAAAGAATGAAAGAAAGATTGAAAAAAAGATTAAAACACTGAAGGAAAGAATGAAAGAAAGATTGAAAGATTAAACAATTGAAAGAAAGATTGCAAGAAAGAATGAAAGAAAGATTGAAAGATTGAAAGAAAGAATGAAAGAAAGATTGAAAGATTGAAATATTGAAAGAAAGAATGAAAAAAAGATTGAAACACTGAAAGAAAGAATGAAAGAAAGATTGAAAGATTAAACAATTGAAAGAAAGTTTGCAAGAAAGTTTGAAAAAAGAAAGATTGAAAGAAAGAATGAAAGAAAGATTGAAAGATAGATGGATAGAAAGATTGAAAGAAAGAAAGATTGAAAGAATAACAAAAGAAAGATTGAAAGATTGGAAGAAATATTGAAAGATAGAAAAATTGAAAGTAAGAAAGATTGAAAGAAAGAATTAAAGAAAGATTGAAAGATTGAAAGAAAGAATGAAAGAAAGATTGAAATATTGAAAGAAAGAATGAAAGAAAGATTGAAAGATTGAAAGAAAGATTGAAAGAAAGCTTGAAGATTGAAAGATTGAAATAAAGATTGAAAGTTTGAAAGAAAGATTGAAAGAAAGATTTAAAGAAAGAAAGATTGAAAGAAATATTGAAAGAAAGATTGAAAGATTGAAAGAAAGATTGAAAGAAAGAATGAAAGAAAGATTGAAAGATTGAAAGATTGAAATAAAGAATGAAAGAAAGATTGAATGATTGAAAGATTGAAATAAAGAATGAAAGTTTGAAAGAAAGATTGAAAGAAAGATTGAAAGAAAGATTTAAAAAAGAAAGATTGAAAGTAAGAAAGATTGAAAGACATATTGAAAGAAAGATTGAAAGATTGAAAGAAAGATTGAAAGAAAGAATGAAAGAAAGATTGAAAGAAAGATTGAAAGAAAGATTGAAAGACTGATGGAAAGAATGATAGAAAGATTGAAAGAAAGATTGAAAGAAAAAAAGATTGAAAGATTGAATGATTGAAAGATTGAATGATTGAAAGATTGAAAGAAAGATTGAAAGAAAGATTGAACGACTGAAAGATTGAAAGAAAGATTGAAAGTTTGAAAGAAAGATTGAAAGACTGAAGATTGAAAGATTGAAAGAAAGATTGAAAGAAAGCTTGAACGACTGAAAGATTGAAAGAAAGATTGAAAGTTTGAAAGAAAGACTGAAAGACTGAAAGAAATAATGAAAGAAAGATTGAAAGAAAGATGGAAAGAAAGATTGAAAGTTTGAAAGAAAGATTGAAAGATTGAAAGAAAGAATGAAAGAAAGATTGAAAGAAAGATGGAAAGAAAGATTGAAATGAAGAAAGATTGAAAGAAATAACAAAAGAAAGATTGAAAGAAATAATGAAAGGAAGATTGAACGATTGGAAGAAATATTGAAAGATAGAAAAATTGAAAGATTGAAAGATTGAAAGAACGAATGAAAGAAAGATTGAAAGATTGAAAGAAAGATTGAAAGATTGAAATATTTAAAGAAAGATTGAAAGAAAGAATGAAAGAACAATTGAAAGAAAGAATGAAAGAATGAAAGAAAAATTGACAGATTGAAAGTAATATTGAAAAAAGAAAGATTGAAAGAAAGAATGAAAGAAAGATTGAAAGAAAGATGGAAAGAAAGATTGAAAGAAAGAAAGATTGAAAGAAATAATAAAAGAAAGATTGAACGATTGGAAGAAATATTGAAAGATAGTAAAATTGAAAGTAAGAAAGATTGAAAGAAAGAATGAAACAAAGATTGAAAGATTGACAGAAAGAATGACAGAAAGATTGAAAGATTGAAATATTGAAAGAAAGAATGAAAAAGAGATTGAAAGACTGAAAGAAAGAATGAAAGAAAGATTGAAAGATTAAACAATTGAAAGAGAGTTTGCAAGAAAGATTGAAAAAAGAAAGATTGAAAGAAAGAATGAAAAAAAGATTGATAGATAGATGGATAGAAAGATTGAAAGAAAGAAAGATTGAAAGAATAACAAAAGAAAGATTGAAAGATTGGAAGAAATATTGAAAGATAGAAAAATTGAAAGTAAGAAAGATTGAAAGAAAAAATTAAAGAAAGATTGAAAGATTGAAAGAAAGGATGAAAGAAAGATTGAAAGATTGAAAGAAAGATTGAAAGAAAGATTGAAAGAAAGATTGAAAGATTGAAAGTTTGAAATAAAGATTGAAAGTTTGAAAGAAAGATTGAAAGAAAGATTTAAAGAAAGAAAGATTGAAAGAAATATTGAAAGAAAGACTGAAAGATTGAAAGAAAGATTGAAAGAAAGAATGAAAGAAAGATTGAAAGATTGAAAGATTGAAATAAAGAATGAAAGTTTGAAAGAAAGATTGAAAGAAAGATTTAAAGAAAGAAAGATTGAAAGTAAGAAAGATTGAAAGAAATATTGAAAGAAAGATTGAAAGATTGAAAGAAAGATTGAAAGAAAGAATGAAAGAAAGATTGAAAGAAAGATTGAAAGAAAGATTGAAAGAAAGATTGAAAGACTGAAGGAAAGAATGAAAGAAAGATTGAAAGAAAGATAGAAAGAAAGAAAGATTGAAAGAAAGATTGAAAGATTGAATGATTGAAAGAAAGACTGAAAGATAGATTGAAAGATTGAAGATTGAAAGATTCAAAGAAAGATTGAAAGAAAGATTGAACGACTGAAAGATTTAAAGAAAGAAAGATTGAAAGAAATATTGAAAGAAAGATTGAAAGTTTGAAAGAAAGATTGAAAGAAAGAATGAAAGAAAGATTGAAGGATTGAAATATTGAAATAAATAATGAAAGTTTGAAAGAAAGATTGAGAGAAAGATTTAAAGAAAGAAAGATTGAAAGTAAAAAAGATTGAAAGAAATATTGAAAGAAAGATTGAAAGATTGAAAGAAAGAATGAATGAAAGATTGAAAGAAAGATTGAAAGAAAGATTGAAAGATTGAAGGAAAGAATGAAAGAAAGATTGAAAGAAAAATTGAAAGAAAGATTGAAAGAAAGATTGAAAGACTGAAGGAAAGAATGAAAGAAAGATGGAAAGAAAGATGGAAAGAAAGATTGACAGAAAGAAAGATTGAAAGAAATATTGAAAGAAAGATTGAAAGATTGAAAGAAAGAATGAAAGAAAGATTGAAAGATTGAAAGATTGAAAGAAAGAATGAAAGAAAGACTGAAAGATTGAAAGAAAAATTGAAAGAAAGATTGAAAGATTGAAAGATTGAAAGAAAGATTGAAAGTTTGAAAGACAGATTGAAAGACTGAAAGAAAGATTGCAAGAAAGATTGAAAAAACAAAGATTTAAAGATAGAATAAAAGAAAGATTGAAAGAAAGATTGAAAAAAAAGAAAGATTGAAAGATTGAAAGAAATATTGAAAGACAGAAAGATTGAAAGAAACAATTAAAGAAAGATTGAAAGATTAAAATAAAGAATGAAAGAAAGATTGAAAGAAAGATTGAAAGAAAGATTGAAAGAAAGATTGAATGAAAGATTGAAAGAAAGAATGAAACAAAGATTGAAATAAAGAATGAAAGAAAGATTGAAAGAAAGATAGAAGGAAAGATTGAAAGATTGAATGATTGAAAGAAAGACTGAAAGAAAGAATGACGGACAGAAAGATTGAAAGAAATAATGAAAGAAAGATTGAAAAAAAGATTGAAAGACTGAAAGAAAGAATGAAAGAAAGATTGAAAGATTAAACAATTGAAAGAATGATTGCAAGAATGATTGAAAAAAGAAAGATTGAAAGAAAGAATGAAAGACTGAAGGAAAGAATGAAAGAAAGATGGACAGAAAGATTGAAAGAAACAATGAAAGAAAGATTGAAAGATTAAAAGAAAGAATGAAAGAAAGATTGAAAAATTGAAAGATTGAAAGAAAGACTAAAAGAAAGAAAGAATGATTGAAAGAAAGATTGAAAGAAAGATTGAAAGAAAGAATGAAAGAAAGAATGAAAGAAAGATTGAAAGAAACAATGAAAGAAAGATTGAAAGATTAAAAGAAAGAATGAAAGAAAGATTGAAAAATTGAAAGATTGAAAGAAAGACTAAACGAAAGAAAGAACGATTGAAAGAAAGAATGAAAGAAAGATTGAAAAAAAGATTAAAACACTGAAGGAAAGAATGAAAGAAAGATTGAAAGATTAAACAATTGAAAGAAAGATTGCAAGAAAGAATGAAAGAAAGATTGAAAGATTGAAAGAAAGAATGAAAGAAAGATTGAAAGATTGAAATATTGAAAGAAAGAATGAAAAAAAGATTGAAACACTGAAAGAAAGAATGAAAGAAAGATTGAAAGATTAAACAATTGAAAGAAAGTTTGCAAGAAAGTTTGAAAAAAGAAAGATTGAAAGAAAGAATGAAAGAAAGATTGAAAGATAGATGGATAGAAAGATTGAAAGAAAGAAAGATTGAAAGAATAACAAAAGAAAGATTGAAAGATTGGAAGAAATATTGAAAGATAGAAAAATTGAAAGTAAGAAAGATTGAAAGAAAGAATTAAAGAAAGATTGAAAGATTGAAAGAAAGAATGAAAGAAAAATTGAAATATTGAAAGAAAGAATGAAAGAAAGATTGAAAGATTGAAAGAAAGATTGAAAGAAAGCTTGAAGATTGAAAGATTGAAATAAAGATTGAAAGTTTGAAAGAAAGATTGAAAGAAAGATTTAAAGAAAGAAAGATTGAAAGAAATATTGAAAGAAAGATTGAAAGATTGAAAGAAAGATTGAAAGAAAGAATGAAAGAAAGATTGAAAGATTGAAAGATTGAAATAAAGAATGAAAGAAAGATTGAATGATTGAAAGATTGAAATAAAGAATGAAAGTTTGAAAGAAAGATTGAAAGAAAGATTGAAAGAAAGATTTAAAAAAGAAAGATTGAAAGTAAGAAAGATTGAAAGACATATTGAAAGAAAGATTGAAAGATTGAAAGAAAGATTGAAAGAAAGAATGAAAGAAAGATTGAAAGAAAGATTGAAAGAAAGATTGAAAGACTGATGGAAAGAATGATAGAAAGATTGAAAGAAAGATTGAAAGAAAAAAAGATTGAAAGATTGAATGATTGAAAGATTGAATGATTGAAAGATTGAAAGAAAGATTGAAAGAAAGATTGAACGACTGAAAGATTGAAAGAAAGATTGAAAGTTTGAAAGAAAGATTGAAAGACTGAAGATTGAAAGATTGAAAGAAAGATTGAAAGAAAGCTTGAACGACTGAAAGATTGAAAGAAAGATTGAAAGTTTGAAAGAAAGACTGAAAGACTGAAAGAAATAATGAAAGAAAGATTGAAAGAAAGATGGAAAGAAAGATTGAAAGTTTGAAAGAAATATTGAAAGATTGAAAGAAAGAATGAAAGAAAGATTGAAAGAAAGATGGAAAGAAAGATTGAAATGAAGAAAGATTGAAAGAAATAACAAAAGAAAGATTGAAAGAAATAATGAAAGGAAGATTGAACGATTGGAAGAAATATTGAAAGATAGAAAAATTGAAAGATTGAAAGATTGAAAGAACGAATGAAAGAAAGATTGAAAGATTGAAAGAAAGATTGAAAGATTGAAATATTTAAAGAAAGATTGAAAGAAAGAATGAAAGAACAATTGAAAGAAAGAATGAAAGAATGAAAGAAAAATTGACAGATTGAAAGTAATATTGAAAAAAGAAAGATTGAAAGAAAGAATGAAAGAAAGATTGAAAGAAAGATGGAAAGAAAGATTGAAAGAAAGAAAGATTGAAAGAAATAATAAAAGAAAGATTGAACGATTGGAAGAAATATTGAAAGATAGAAAAATTGAAAGTAAGAAAGATTGAAAGAAAGAATGAAACAAAGATTGAAAGATTGACAGAAAGAATGACAGAAAGATTGAAAGATTGAAATATTGAAAGAAAGAATGAAAAAGAGATTGAAAGACTGAAAGAAAGAATGAAAGAAAGATTGAAAGATTAAACAATTGAAAGAAAGTTTGCAAGAAAGATTGAAAAAAGAAAGATTGAAAGAAAGAATGAAAAAAAGATTGATAGATAGATGGATAGAAAGATTGAAAGAAAGAAAGATTGAAAGAATAACAAAAGAAAGATTGAAAGATTGGAAGAAATATTGAAAGATAGAAAAATTGAAAGTAAGAAAGATTGAAAGAAAAAATTAAAGAAAGATTGAAAGATTGAAAGAAAGGATGAAAGAAAGATTGAAAGATTGAAAGAAAGATTGAAAGAAAGATTGAAAGAAAGATTGAAAGATTGAAAGTTTGAAATAAAGATTGAAAGTTTGAAAGAAAGATTGAAAGAAAGATTTAAAGAAAGAAAGATTGAAAGAAATATTGAAAGAAAGACTGAAAGATTGAAAGAAAGATTGAAAGAAAGAATGAAAGAAAGATTGAAAGATTGAAAGATTGAAATAAAGAATGAAAGTTTGAAAGAAAGATTGAAAGAAAGATTTAAAGAAAGAAAGATTGAAAGTAAGAAAGATTGAAAGAAATATTGAAAGAAAGATTGAAAGATTGAAAGAAAGATTGAAAGAAAGAATGAAAGAAAGATTGAAAGAAAGATTGAAAGAAAGATTGAAAGAAAGATTGAAAGACTGAAGGAAAGAATGAAAGAAAGATTGAAAGAAAGATAGAAAGAAAGAAAGATTGAAAGAAAGATTGAAAGATTGAATGATTGAAAGAAAGACTGAAAGATAGATTGAAAGATTGAAGATTGAAAGATTCAAAGAAAGATTGAAAGAAAGATTGAACGACTGAAAGATTGAAAGAAAGATTGAAAGTTTGAAACAAATTTTGAAAGACTGAAAGAAAGAATGAAAGAAAGATTGAAAGAAAGATTGAAAAAAGAAAGATTGAAAGAAAATTTGAAAGAAAGATTGAAGAAGGAATGAAAGAAAGATTGAATGAAAAATTGAAAGACAGAAAGATTGAAAGAAAGAATGAAAGAAAGATTGAAAGATTGAAAGAAAGATTGAAAGATTAAAAGAAAGAATGAAAGAAAGATTGAAAAATTGAAAGATTGAAAGAAAGATTTAAAAAAAGATTGAAAGACTGGAAGAAAGAATGAAAGAAAGATTGAAAGATTCAACAATTGAAAGAAAGATTGCAAGAAAGATTTAAAAAAGAAAGATTGAAAGAAAGAATAAAAGAATGAAAGAAAGATTGAAAGATTGAAAGAAAGAAAGATTGAAAGAAAGAATGAAAGAACAATTGAAAGAAAGAATGAAAGAATGAAAGAAAAATTGACAGATTGAAAGAAATATTGAAAAAAGAAAGATTGAAAGAAAGAATGAAAGAAAGATTGAAAGAAAGATGGAAAGAAAGATTGAAAGAAAGAAAGATTGAAAGAAATAATAAAAGAAAGATTGAACGATTGGAAGAAATATTGAAAGATAGAAAAATTGAAAGTAAGAAAGATTGAAAGAAAGAATGAAACAAAGATTGAAAGATTGACAGAAAGAATGACAGAAAGATTGAAAGATTGAAATATTGAAAGAAAGAATGAAAAAGAGATTGAAAGACTGAAAGAAAGAATGAAAGAAAGATTGAAAGATTAAACAATTGAAAGAAAGTTTGCAAGAAAGATTGAAAAAAGAAAGATTGAAAGAAAGAATGAAAAAAAGATTGATAGATAGATGGATAGAAAGATTGAAAGAAAGAAAGATTGAAAGAATAACAAAAGAAAGATTGAAAGATTGGAAGAAATATTGAAAGATAGAAAAATTGAAAGTAAGAAAGATTGAAAGAAAAAATTAAAGAAAGATTGAAAGATTGAAAGAAAGAATGAAAGAAAGATTGAAAGAAAGAAAGATTGAAAGAAATATTGAAAGAAAGACTGAAAGATTGAAAGAAAGATTGAAAGAAAGAATGAAAGAAAGATTGAAAGATTGAAAGATTGAAATAAAGAATGAAAGTTTGAAAGAAAGATTGAAAGAAAGATTTAAAGAAAGAAAGATTGAAAGTAAGAAAGATTGAAAGAAATATTGAAAGAAAGATTGAAAGATTGAAAGAAAGATTGAAAGAAAGAATGAAAGAAAGATTGAAAGAAAGATTGAAAGAAAGATTGAAAGACTGAAGGAAAGAATGAAAGAAAGATTGAAAGAAAGATTGAAAGAAAGATAGAAAGAAAGAAAGATTGAAAGAAAGATTGAAAGATTGAATGATTGAAAGAAAGACTGAAAGATAGATTGAAAGATTGAAGATTGAAAGATTCAAAGAAAGATTGAAAGAAAGATTGAACGACTGAAAGATTGAAAGAAAGATTGAAAGTTTGAAACAAATTTTGAAAGACTGAAAGAAAGAATGAAAGAAAGATTGAAAGAAAGATTGAAAAAAGAAAGATTGAAAGAAAATTTGAAAGAAAGATTGAAGAAGGAATGAAAGAAAGATTGAATGAAAAATTGAAAGACAGAAAGATTGAAAGAAAGATTGAAAGATTAAAAGAAAGAATGAAAGAAAGATTGAAAAATTGAAAGATTGAAAGAAAGATTTAAAAAAAGATTGAAAGACTGGAAGAAAGAATGAAAGAAAGATTGAAAGATTCAACAATTGAAAGAAAGATTGCAAGAAAGATTTAAAAAAGAAAGATTGAAAGAAAGAATGAAAGAATGAAAGAAAGATTGAAAGATTGAAAGAAAGAAAGATTGAAAGATTGAATGGTTGAAAGAAAGACTGAAAGAAAGATTGACAGACTGAAAGACTGAAAGAGAGAATGAAAGAAAGATTGAAAGATTCAAAAATTGAAAGAAAGATTGCAAGAAAGATTGAAAAAAGAAAGATTGAAAGAAAGAATGAAAGAAATATTGAAAGAAATAACAAAAGAAAGATTGAAAGAAAGAATGAAAGAAAGATTGAAAGATTGAAATATTGAAAGAAAGATTGAAAGAAGAAAGAAAGATTGAAAGAAAGATTGAAAGATTGAAAGATTGAAAGATTGAAATAAAGATTGAAAGTTTGAAAGAAAGATTGAAAGAAAGATTTAAAGAAAGAAAGATTGAAAGTAAGAAAGATTGAAAGAAATATTGAAAGAAAGATTGAAAAAAAGAAAGATTGAAAGAAAGATTGAAAGACTGATGGAAAGAATGAAATAAAGATTGAAAGAAAGATTGAAAGAAAGAAATATTGAAGGAAAGATTGAAAGATTGAATGATTGAAAGAAAGACTGAAAGAAAGATTGACGGACAGAAAGATTGAAAGAAAGAATGAAAGAAAGATTGAAAGAAAGAAAGATTGAAAGATTAAACAATTGAAAGAAAGATTGCAAGAAAGATTGAAAAAAGAAAGATTGAAAGAAAGAATAAAAGAAAGATTGAAAGAAAGATGGAAAGGAAGAAAGATTGAAAGAAATAACAAAAGAAAGATTGAAAGAAAGAATGAAAGAAAGATTGAACGATTGGAAACAATATTGAAAGAAAGAAAGATTGAAAGTAAGATAGATTGAAAGAAAGAATGAAAGAAAGATTGAAAGATTGAAAGAAAGAATGAAAGAAAGATTGAAAGATTGAAAGAAAGATTGAAAGATTGAAAGATTGAAATAAAGATTGAAAGTTTGAAAGAAAGATTTAAAGAAAGATTGAAAGACTGAAAGAAAGAATGAAAGGCAGATTGAAAGAAAGATTGAAAGTAAGAAGGATTGAAAGAAAGAATGAACGAAAGACTGAAAGATTGCAAGAAAGAATGAAAGAAAGATTGAAAGAAAGATTGAAAGAAAGATTGAAAGAAAGATTGAAAGACTGAAGGAAAGAATGAAAGAAAGATTGAAAGAAAGATTGAAAGAAAGATAGAAAGAAAGAAAGATTGAAAGAAAGAATGAAAGATTGAATGATTGAAAGAAAGACTGAAAGATAGATTGAAAGATTGAAGATTGAAAGATTCAAAGAAAGATTGAAAGAAAGATTGAACGACTGAAAGATTGAAAGAAAGATTGAAAGTTTGAAACAAATTTTGAAAGACTGAAAGAAAGAATGAAAGAAAGATTGAAAGAAAGATTGAAAAAAGAAAGATTGAAAGAAAATTTGAAAGAAAGATTGAAGAAGGAATGAAAGAAAGATTGAATGAAAAATTGAAAGACAGAAAGATTGAAAGAAAGATTGAAAGATTAAAAGAAAGAATGAAAGAAAGATTGAAAAATTGAAAGATTGAAAGAAAGATTTTAAAAAAGATTGAAAGACTGGAAGAAAGAATGAAAGAAAGATTGAAAGATTCAACAATTGAAAGAAAGATTGCAAGAAAGATTTAAAAAAGAAAGATTGAAAGAAAGAATGAAAGAATGAAAGAAAGATTGAAAGATTGAAAGAAAGAAAGATTGAAAGATTGAATGGTTGAAAGAAAGACTGAAAGAAAGATTGACAGACTGAAAGACTGAAAGAGAGAATGAAAGAAAGATTGAAAGATTCAAAAATTGAAAGAAAGATTGCAAGAAAGATTGAAAAAAGAAAGATTGAAAGAAAGAATGAAAGAAATATTGAAAGAAATAACAAAAGAAAGATTGAAAGAAAGAATGAAAGAAAGATTGAAAGATTGAAATATTGAAAGAAAGATTGAAAGAAGAAAGAAAGATTGAAAGAAAGATTGAAAGATTGAAAGATTGAAAGATTGAAATAAAGATTGAAAGTTTGAAAGAAAGATTGAAAGAAAGATTTAAAGAAAGAAAGATTGAAAGTAAGAAAGATTGAAAGAAATATTGAAAGAAAGATTGAAAAAAAGAAAGATTGAAAGAAAGATTGAAAGACTGATGGAAAGAATGAAATAAAGATTGAAAGAAAGATTGAAAGAAAGAAATATTGAAGGAAAGATTGAAAGATTGAATGATTGAAAGAAAGACTGAAAGAAAGATTGACGGACAGAAAGATTGAAAGAAAGAATGAAAGAAAGATTGAAAGAAAGAAAGATTGAAAGATTAAACAATTGAAAGAAAGATTGCAAGAAAGATTGAAAAAAGAAAGATTGAAAGAAAGAATAAAAGAAAGATTGAAAGAAAGATGGAAAGGAAGAAAGATTGAAAGAAATAACAAAAGAAAGATTGAAAGAAAGAATGAAAGAAAGATTGAACGATTGGAAACAATATTGAAAGAAAGAAAGATTGAAAGTAAGATAGATTGAAAGAAAGAATGAAAGAAAGATTGAAAGATTGAAAGAAAGAATGAAAGAAAGATTGAAAGATTGAAAGAAAGATTGAAAGATTGAAAGATTGAAATAAAGATTGAAAGTTTGAAAGAAAGATTTAAAGAAAGATTGAAAGACTGAAAGAAAGAATGAAAGGCAGATTGAAAGAAAGATTGAAAGTAAGAAGGATTGAAAGAAAGAATGAAAGAAAGACTGAAAGATTGCAAGAAAGAATGAAAGAAAGATTGAAAGATTGAAATATTGAAAGAAAGAATGAAAGAAAGATTGAAAGATTGAAAGAAAAAATGAAAGAAAGATTGAAAGAAAGATTGAAAGATTGAAAGATTGAAATAAATATTGAAAGTTTGAAAGAAAGATTGAAAGAAAGACTGAAAGAAAGATTGAAAGATTGAAAGAAAGATTGAAAGATTGAAATATTGAAAGAAAGAATGAAAGAAAGATTGAAAGATTGAAAGAAAGATTGAAAGAAAGATTGAAAGAATGAAAGATTGAAATAATGATTGAAAGTTTGAAAGAAAGATTTAAACAAAGAAAGATTGAAATTAAGAAAGATTGAAAGAAATATTGAACGAAAGATTGAAAGAAAGATTGAAAGAAAGATTGAAAAAAAGAAAGATTGAAAGAAAGATTGAAAGAAAGATGGAAAGAAAGAAAGATTGAAAGAAATAACAAAAGAAAGATTGAAAGAAAGAATGAAAGAAAGATTGAACGATTGGAAGAAATATTGATAGAAAGAAAGATTGAAAGTAAGATAGATTGAAAGTAAGAATGAAAGAAAGATTTAAAGATTTAAAGAAAGAATGAAAGAAAGATTGAAAGATTGAAATATTGAAAGAAAGAATGAAAGAAAGATTGAAAGATTGAAAGAAAGATTGAAAGATTGAAAGATTGAAATAAAGATTGAAAGTTTGAAAGAATGACTGAAAGAGAGATTTAAAGAAAGATTGAAAGACTGAAAGAAAGAATGAAAGGCAGATTGAAAGAAAGATTGAAAGTAAGAAAGATTGAAAGAAAGAATGAAAGAAAGATTGAAAGATTGCAAGAAAGAATGAAAGAAATATTGAAAGATTGAAATTTTGAAAGAAAGAATGAAAGAAAGATTGAAAGAAAGATTGAAAGAAAGATTGAAAGAAAGATTGAAATAAAGATTGAAAGTTTGAAAGAAAGATTGAAAGAAAGATTGAAAGAAAGAAAGAAAGATTGAAAGAAAGATTGAAAGAAAGATTGAAAGAAAGATTGAAAGAAAGAATGAAACAAAGATTGAAATAAAGAATGAAAGAAAGATTGAAAGAAAGATTGAAAGAAAGAAAGATTGAAAGATTGAATGATTGAAAGAAAGACTGAAAGAAAGAATGACGGACAGAAAGATTGAAAGAAAGAATGAAAGAAAGATTGAAAAAAAGATTGAAAGACTGAAAGAAAGAATGAAAGAAACATTGAAAGATTAAACAATTGAAAGAAAGATTGCAAGAAAGATGGAAAGAATGAAAGATTGAAATAATGATTGAAAGTTTGAAAGAATGATTGAAAGAAAGATTTAAACAAAGAAAGATTGAAAGACTGAAAGAAAGAATGAAAGGCAGATTGAAAGAAAGATTGAAAGTAAGAAAGATTGAAAGAAAGAATGAAAGAAAGATTGAAAGATTGCAAGAAAGAATGAAAGAAATATTGAAAGATTGAAATTTTGAAAGAAAGAATGAAAGAAAGATTGAAAGAAAGATTGAAAGAAAGATTGAAAGAAAGATTGAAATAAAGATTGAAAGTTTGAAAGAAAGATTGAAAGAAAGATTGAAAGAAAGAAAGAAAGATTGAAAGAAAGATTGAAAGAAAGATTGAAAGAAAGATTGAAAGAAAGAATGAAACAAAGATTGAAATAAAGAATGAAAGAAAGATTGAAAGAAAGATTGAAAGAAAGAAAGATTGAAAGATTGAATGATTGAAAGAAAGACTGAAAGAAAGAATGACGGACAGAAAGATTGAAAGAAAGAATGAAAGAAAGATTGAAAAAAAGATTGAAAGACTGAAAGAAAGAATGAAAGAAACATTGAAAGATTAAACAATTGAAAGAAAGATTGCAAGAAAGATGGAAAGAATGAAAGATTGAAATAATGATTGAAAGTTTGAAAGAATGATTGAAAGAAAGATTTAAACAAAGAAAGATTACATTTACATTTACATTTAGTCATTTAGCAGACGCTTTTATCCAAAGCGACTTACAAGGGAGAATAACATTCAGCTACATTGCGACAGAGATTAGTGTAACAACAACATTGGTGTAACAATAAATACTGCAAGGTGGTGCTCAGTAATTGTAGATTAGGACAGGAGGTACTCACTGAAGAGCTGGGTCTTCAGGTGCTTCTTAAAGACAGAGAGGGAGGTCCCCGCTCTGGTCATTTTTGGCAGCTCGTTCCACCAACGTGGAACTACAAATGAGAATAGCCTGGATTGCCGTGGCTGTATGGCCGGCAGAGCCAGGCGACACTCATTAGACGAGGGCAGCATCCGGGGGGCAACATGTGCTCTTACAAGAGCATTTAAGTAGGCGGGAGCATTCCCAACAATCACTCTGTAGGCCAGCATAAGAGACTTGAACTTGATGCGGGCGGCTACAGGTAACCAGTGGAGCTCGATGAGCAGCGGAGTGACATGTGCCCTCTTTGGCTGGTGCGAAGCGGCAGGACCGGGAGACGGCGGCAACATGGTCCGAGAATGTCAGTTGGTCATCAATAATGACACCAAGATTCCTTGCAGCCTTGGTAGGAACAAGAGATAGAGAGTCGATTTTAATATCAATGTTGTGGCCGGGAAGACCAGCAGTTCCGTTTTCGCCAGATAGTCAAGTAGTTTAGATACCTCACTTTCAGCGAGGGGGGCGAAACCAGGGAACGATGAGCCTAGGGCTGGAGAAGACAGGTTGTGAGTAAGTTGTTTAGTGAATTGGCTGCTGATGGCTGCCACATTGTTAGTAAAAAAGGAGGCAAGGCAGTCAGCAGTGAGGTTAGTAGCTGGGGGAGGTGGTGGAGGGTAAAGCAGAGACTTGAAGGTGGTGAATAACGTACGTGTGTCTGTGGCACCGTTGATCCTATCGTTGAAGAAGGCCTTCTTGGCAGCAGTGATGCCGGAAGAGAAGGACAGCAGTGTCTGGTAGCTAGCAAGATCCTCAGTTGTTTTGAATTTGTGCCATTTCCTCTCGGCTGCTCTGAGGTCAGTGCACGTTGTCCGGAGGGTGTCAGTCAGCCAAGGGTGCGACTGGGTTGAACGAGCAGGTCTGGTGGATAGTGGACACAGGATATCCAGACATGAGCTCAAGGTGGAGCAGAGGGAGTCAGTGGCATCATTAACCTGCAGAGAGGAGAATGTGCCATGGGGTGGAAGAGAAGAGGAGAGCACAGAGGAGAAGTGGGTGGGAGACAAGTTGCGGAGATTGCTGCGGATAGTAACCATGGGTGGGGAGGTGGGGGGTTGTTTTGGTAGCTGGACATTGAAGTGGATGAAGAAGTGGTCAGAGAGATGAAGAGGAGTGACCCATAGGTTGTCGGTGGTACAGCTCCGAGCAAGAATGAGATCAAGCTCTTTGCCAGCCTTGTGAGTCGGTGGAGTCGGGATCTGTCTTAGGTCGAACGAGCGAACCAAAGACAGGAAGTCAGCCGAGCTCGCACTGTCCAAGTGAATGTTCATGTCTCCGAGGACGAGCATGGGACACTCGTGCTCAGGGATTGATGACAGCAGGGTGTCAAGCTCATGTAGGAAGTCACCTAGTTGTCCTGGTGGACGGTAGATGACGACCACATAGGCTTTCACCGGAGCAGTCACCAAGACGGCGTGATATTCAAAGGAGGCAAAGTTGTTTAAAGGCAGCAGTGGATTAAATTTCCATGTGTTGGAAATTAGCAGGCCAGTCCCACCACCACGGCCAGATGGTCTGGATGTGTGGGAGAATGAGTAGTTAGTGGAGAGTGCAGCCGGGGTTGCGCTATCTTCCGGTTTAATCCATGTCTCAGTGAGAGCAAGGAGCTCTAAGGAGAGTTGGTTGGCATGACCAGAAATGAAGTCTGCCTTGTTAACTGCAGATCGACAATTCCACAAGCCAACAGAGAAGGAGGTCTTTGCAGAAGATGTTTGCTGCAGGGACCTGAGGTTACCCGGATTGCATCGGCGTATGGTATAACGACGCTTTCTGGGTGACCTTGAAGTTGTAGGGATGCGGTAGTAGCACACTTTGTATGGAGTGAGAGAAAGAAGGCAGGTTTGCCTTGTTCGGTGTCCTTGCTTCGGTTGACGTGCAGAGGTAGACGTGCGTCTTTACACAGAGTGTCTTCACACGAGAGCGACTACAAATGGGCCAACGCTTGAAGGGCAGGACCATAAATAGGTGATAGAATACAGCTGCTCGTGTGATTAGGGTTGCACCTGGCTAAGAGCACGCCCACATAAGAGAGGACTTACCTGAATAGGGGGTGTGTCTGGAACACAAGCTTGTTGGCAGATCAGCAAATAGCAGTGAAATGTACAGAGTCAATCCAGTAGTCCAAGTTGCAATACTACAATACGAGCAGTGATACACTACACAGCAACCTCAGCACTAGAGCTCGACTCAGAGTTAGCTCGACTCAATTGAAAGTAAGAAAGATTGAAAGAAATATTGAACGAAAGATTGAAAGAAAGATTGAAAGAAAGATTTAAACAAAGAAAGATTGAAAGTAAGAAAGATTGAAAGAAATATTGAACGAAAGATTGAAAGAAAGGATGAAAGAAAGATTGAAAAAAAGATTGAAAAAAAGAAAGATTGAAAGAAAGATTGAACGACTGAAGAAAAGAATGAAAGAAAGATTGAAAGAAAGATTGAAAGAAAGAAATATTGAAGGAAAGATTGAAAGATTGAATGATTGAAAGAAAGACTGAAAGAAAGATTGACCGACAGAAAGATTGAAAGAAAGAATGAAAGAAAGATTGAAAGAAAGAATGAAAGAAAGATTGAAAGATTAAACAATTGAAAGAAAGATTGCAAGAAAGATTGAAAAAAGAAAGATTGAAAGAAAGAATAAAAGAAAGATTGAAAGAAAGATGGAAAGAAAGAAAGATTGAAAGAAATAACAAAAGAAAGATTGAAAGAAAGAATGAAAGAAAGATTGAAAGACTGAAAGAAAGAATGAAAGGCAGATTGAAAGAAAGATTGAAAGTAAGAAAAATTGAAAGAAAGAATGAAAGAAAGATTGAAAGATTGCAAGAAAGAATGAAAGAAATATTGAAAGATTGAAATATTGAAAGAAAGAATGAAAGAAAGATTGAAAGATTGAAAGAAAGATTGAAAGATTGAAATAAAGATTGAAAGTTTGAAAGAAAGATTGAAAGAAAGATTTAAAGAAAGAAAGAAAGATTGAAAGAAAGATTGAAAGAAAGATTGAAAGAAAGAAAGATTGAAAGATTGAATAATTGAAAGAAAGACTGAAAGAAAGAATGACGGACAGAAAGATTGAAAGAAAGAATGAAAGAAAGATTGAAAGAAAGATTTAAACAAAGAAAGATTGAAAGTAAGAAAGATTGAAAGAAATATTGAACGAAAGATTGAAAGAAAGGATGAAAGAAAGATTGAAAGAAAGATTGAAAAAAAGAAAGATTGAAAGAAAGATTGAACGACTGAAGAAAAGAATGAAAGAAAGATTGAAAGAAAGATTGAAAGAAAGAAATATTGAAGGAAAGATTGAAAGATTGAATGATTGAAAGAAAGACTGAAAGAAAGATTGACCGACAGAAAGATTGAAAGAAAGAATGAAAGAAAGATTGAAAGAAAGAATGAAAGAAAGATTGAAAGATTAAACAATTGAAAGAAAGATTGCAAGAAAGATTGAAAAAAGAAAGATTGAAAGAAAGAATAAAAGAAAGATTGAAAGAAAGATGGAAAGAAAGAAAGATTGAAAGAAATAACAAAAGAAAGATTGAAAGAAAGAATGAAAGAAAGATTGAAAGACTGAAAGAAAGAATGAAAGGCAGATTGAAAGAAAGATTGAAAGTAAGAAAAATTGAAAGAAAGAATGAAAGAAAGATTGAAAGATTGCAAGAAAGAATGAAAGAAATATTGAAAGATTGAAATATTGAAAGAAAGAATGAAAGAAAGATTGAAAGATTGAAAGAAAGATTGAAAGATTGAAAGTTTGAAAGAAAGATTGAAAGAAAGATTTAAAGAAAGAAAGAAAGATTGAAAGAAAGATTGAAAGAAAGATTGAAAGAAAGAAAGATTGAAAGATTTAATAATTGAAAGAAAGACTGAAAGAAAGAATGACGGACAGAAAGATTGAAAGAAAGAATGAAAGAAAGATTGAAAGAAAGATTTAAACAAAGAAAGATTGAAAGTAAGAAAGATTGAAAGAAATATTGAACGAAAGATTGAAAGAAAGGATGAAAGAAAGATTGAAAGAAAGATTGAAAAAAAGAAAGATTGAAAGAAAGATTGAACGACTGAAGAAAAGAATGAAAGAAAGATTGAAAGAAAGATTGAAAGAAAGAAATATTGAAGGAAAGATTGAAAGATTGAATGATTGAAAGAAAGACTGAAAGAAAGATTGACCGACAGAAAGATTGAAAGAAAGAATGAAAGAAAGATTGAAAGAAAGAATGAAAGAAAGATTGAAAGATTATACAATTGAAAGAAAGATTGCAAGAAAGATTGAAAAAAGAAAGATTGAAAGAAAGAATAAAAGAAAGATTAAAAGAAAGATGGAAAGAAAGAAAGATTGAAAGAAATAACAAAAGAAAGATTGAAAGAAAGAATGAAAGAAAGATTGAAAGACTGAAAGAAAGAATGAAAGGCAGATTGAAAGAAAGATTGAAAGTAAGAAAAATTGAAAGAAAGAATGAAAGAAAGATTGAAAGATTGCAAGAAAGAATGAAAGAAATATTGAAAGATTGAAATATTGAAAGAAAGAATGAAAGAAAGATTGAAAGATTGAAAGAAAGATTGAAAGATTGAAATAAAGATTGAAAGTTTGAAAGAAAGATTGAAAGAAAGATTTAAAGAAAGAAAGAAAGATTGAAAGATTGAAATAAAGATTGAAAGTTTGAAAGAAAGATTGAAAGAAATATTTAAAGAAAGAAAGAAAGATTGAAAGAAAGATTGAAAGAAAGATTGAAAGAAAGAAAGATTGAAAGATTGAATAATTGAAAGAAAGACTGAAAGAAAGAATGACGGACAGAAAGATTGAAAGAAAGAATGAAAGAAAGATTGAAAAAAGATTGAAAGACTGAAAGAAAGAATGAAAGAAACATTGAAAGATTAAACAATTGAAAGAAAGATTGCAAGAAAGATGGAAAGAATGAAAGATTGAAATAATGATTAAAAGTTTGAAAGAAAGTTTGAAAGAAAGATTTAAACAAAGAAAGATTGAAAGTAAGAAAGATTGAAAGAAATATTGAACGAAAGATTGAAAGAAAGGATGAAAGAAAGATTGAAAGAAAGATTGAAAAAAAGAAAGATTGAAAGAATGATTGAACGACTGAAGGAAAGAATGAAAGAAAGATTGAAAGAAATAAATATTGAAGGAAAGATTGAAAGATTGAATGACTGAAAGAAAGACTGAAAGAAAGATTGACAGACAGAATGAAAGAAAGATTGAAAGAAAGAATGAAAGAAAGATTGAAAGAAAGAATGAAATAAAGATTGAAAGTTTGAAAGAAAGATTGAAAGAAAGATTTAAAGAAAGATTGAAAGACTGAAAGAAAGAATGAAAGGCAGATTGAAAGAAAGATTGAAAGTAAGAAAGATTGAAAGAAAGAATGAAAGAAAGATTGAAAGATTGCAAGAAAGAATGAAAGAAAGATTGAAAGATTGAAATATTGAAAGAAAGAATGAAAGAAAGATTGAAAGATTGAAAGAAAGATTGAAAGAAAGATTGAAAGATTGAAATAAAGTATAAAGTTTGAAAGAAAGATTGAAAGAAAGATTTAAAGAAAGAAAGAAAGATTGAAAGAAAGATTGACGGACAGAAAGATTGAAAGAAAGAATGAAAGAAAGATTGAAAGAAAGAATGAAAGAAAGATTGAAAGTTTGAAAGAAAGATTGAAAGAAAGATTTAAAGAAAGATTGAAAGACTGAAAGAAAGAATGAAAGGCAGATTGAAAGAAAGATTGAAAGTAAGAAAGATTGAAAGAAAGAATGAAAGAAAGATTGAAAGATTGCAAGAAAGAATGAAAGAAATATTGAAAGATTGAAATATTGAAAGAAAGAATGAAAGAAAGATTGAAAGATTGAAAGAAAGATTGAAAGAAAGATTGAAAGAAAGATTGAAAGATTGAAATAAAGATTGAAAGTTTGAAAGAAAGATTGAAAGAAAGATTTAAAGAAAGAAAGAAATATTGAAAGAAAGATTGATAGAAAGATTGAAAGAAAGAATGAAACAAAGATTGAAATAAAGAATGAAAGAAAGATTGAAAGAAAGATTGAAAGAAAGAAAGATTGAAAGATTGAATGATTGAAAGAAAGACTGAAAGAAAGAATGACGGACAGAAAGATTGAAAGAAAGAATGAAAGAAAGATTGAAAAAAAGATTGAAAGACTGAAAGAAAGAATGAAAGAAACATTGAAAGATTAAACAATTGAAAGAAAGATTGCAAGAAAGATGGAAAGTAAGATTGAAAGAAATAAAGTTTGAAAGAAATAACAAAAGAAAGATTGAAAGAAAAAATGAAAGATAGAAAAATTGAAAGTAAGAAAGATTAAAATAATGAAAGAAAGATTGATAGAAAGACTGAAAGATTGAAATAAAGATTGAAAGTTTGAAAGAAAGATTGAAAGAAAGATTTAAAGAAAGAAAGAAAGATTGAAAGAAAGATTGAAAGAAAGAATGAAACAAAGATTGAAATAAAGAATGAAAGAAAGATTGAAAGAAAGATTGAAGGAAAGAATGACGGACAGAAAGATTGAAAGAAAGAATGAAAGAAAGATTGAAAAAAAGATTGAAAGACTGAAAGAAAGAATGAAAGAAACATTGAAAGATTAAACAATTGAAAGAAAGATTGCAAGAAAGATGGAAAGCAAGATTGAAAGAAATAAAGATTGAAAGAAATAACAAAAGAAAGATTGAAAGAAATAATGAAAGATAGAAAAATTGAAAGTAAGAAAGATTGAAAGAATGAATGAAAGAAAGATTGAAAGATTGAAATATTGAAATATTGAAAGAAAGATTGAATGTTTGAAAAAAGATTGAAAGTATTAAAGATCGAAAGAAATATTTAAAGAAAGATTGAAAGATTGAAAGAAAGAATGAAAGAACGATTGAAAGAAAGAATGAATGAATGAAAGAAAGAATGAAAGATTAAACAATTGAAAGAAAGATTGCAAGAAAGATTGAAAAAAGAAATATTGAAAGAAAGAATGAAAGAAAGATTGAAAGAAAGTTGGAAAGAAAGATTGAAAGAAAGAAAGATTGAAAGAAATAATGAAAGAAAGATAGAACGATTGGAAGAAATATTGAAAGATAGAAAAATTGAAAGTAAGAAAGAATGAAAGCAAGATTGAAAGAAAGAATGAAAGAAAGATTGAAAGATTGAAATATTGAAAGAAAGAATGAAAGAAAGATTGAAAGATTTAAAGAAAGATTGAAAAAAGGATTGAAAGACTGAAAGAAAGAATGAAAGAAAGATTGATAGATTAAACAATTGAAAGAAAGATTGCAAGAAAGATTGAAAAAAGAACGATTGAAAGAAAGAATGAAAGAAAGATTGAAAGATAGATGAAAGAAAGATTGAAAGAAAAAAAGATTGAAAGAAATAAAAGAAAGATTGGAAGATTGGAAGAAATATTGAAAGATAGAAAAAATGAAAGTAAGAAAGATTGAAAGAAAGAATGATAAAAAGATTGAAAGATTGAAAGAAAGAATGAAAGAAAGATTGAAAGATTGAAATATTGAAAGATAGAATGAAAGAAAGATTGAAAGATTGAAAGAAAGATTGAAAGAAAGATTGAAAGATTGAAATATTGAAAGAAAGATTGAATGTTTGAAAGAAAGATTGAAAGAAAGATTTAAAGAAAGAAAGATTGAAAGAAATATTGAAAGAAAGATTGAAAGATTGAAAGAAAGATTGAAAGATTAAAAGATTGAAATAATGATTGAAAGTTTGAAAGAAAGATTGAAAGAACGATTTAAAGAAAGAAAGATTGAAAGTAAGAAAGATTGAAAGAAATATTGAAAGAAAGATTGAAAGATTGAAAGAAAGATTGAAAGAAAGAATGAAAGAAAGATTGAAAGAAAGATTGAAAAAAAGAAAGATTGAAAGAAAGATTGAAAGACTGAAGGAAAGAATAAAAGAAAGATTGAAAGAAAGATTGAAAGAAAGATTGAAAGAAAGAAAGATTGAAAGAAAGATTGAAAGATTGAAAGATTGAAAGAAAGAATGAAAAATTGAAAGAAAGAATGAAAGAACGATTGAAAGAAAGAATGAAAGAAAGATTGAAAGATTGAAAGAAATATTGAAAGAAAGAGAGAATGAAAGATTGAAAGATTGAAAGAAAGATTGAAAGTAATAAAGATTGAAAGAAAGAATGAAAGAAAAATTGAAAGATTGAAAGATTGAAAGAAAGATTGAAAGAAAGATTTAAAGAAAGATTGAAAGACTGAAAGAAAGAATGAATAAAAGAATTAAAGAAAGATTGAAAGATTTATAGATTGAAAGAAAGAATGAAAGAAAGATTGAAAGATCTAAAGAACGATTGAAAGAAAGATTGAAAGATTGAAAGATTGAAATAAAGATTGAAAGTTTGAAAGAAAGATTGAAAGAAAGATTTAAAGAAAGAAAGATTGAAAGAAATATTGAAAGAAAGTTTGAAAGAAATAACAAAAGAAAGATTGAAAGAAATAATGAAAGAAAGATTGAACGATTGGAAGAAATATTGAAAGAAAGATAGATTGAAAGAAAGAATGAAAGAAAGAATGAAAGATTTAAAGAAAGAATGAAAGAAAGATTGAAAGATTGAAATATTGAAAGAAAGAATGAAAGAAAGATTGAGAAAAAGATTGAAAGACTGAAAGAAAGAATGAAAGAAACATTGAAAGATTAAACAATTGAAAGAAAGATTGCAAGAAAAATGGAAAGAATGAAAGATTGAAATAATGATTGAAAGTTTGAAAGAAAGATTGAAAGAAAGATTTAAGAAAGAAAGATTGAAAGAAATATTGAAAGAAAGATTGAAAGAAATAACAAAAGAAAGATTGAAAGAAAGAATGAAAGAAAGATTGAACGATTGGAAGAAATATTGAAAGAAAGATGGATTGAAAGTAAGATAGATTGAAAGAAAGAATGAAAGAAAGATTGAAAGATTTAAAGAAAGAATGAAAGAAAGATTGAAAGATTGAAATATTGAAAGAAAGAATGAAAGAAAGATTGAAAGATTGAAAGAAAGAACGATTGAAAGATTGAAAGAAAGAATGAAAGATTGAAAGAAAGATTGAAAGATTGAAAGAAAGATTGAAAAAATGAAAGATTGAAAGAAAGAATAAAAGAAAGATTGAAAGAACGATTGAAAGATTGAAAGAAAGAATGAAAGTAAGAAAGATTGAAAAAAAGAATGAAAGAAAGATTGAAAGAAAGATGGAAAAAAAGAAAGATTGAAAGAAATATTGAAAGAAAAATTTAAAGAAAGATTGAAAGATTGAAAGAAAGATTGAAAAAAAGAATGAAAGAAAGATTAAAAGATTGAAAGAAAGATTGAAATAAATAATGAAAGAAAGATTAAAGGAAGGAATGAAAGAATGAAAGAAAGATTGAACGATTGAAAGAAAGAAAGATTGAAAGAAAGAATGAAAGACAGATTGAAAGAAAGAATGAAAGAAAGTTTGAAAGAAAGAATGAAAGAATGAAAAAAAGATTTAAAGATTGAAAGAAATATTGAAAGAAAGAAAGATTGAAAGTAATAAAAATTTAAAGAAAGAATGAAAGAAAGATTGAAAGTAAGAAAGATTGAAAGAAAGATTGAAAGAAAGATTGATAGAAAGATTGAAAGATTGAAAGATTGAAAGAAAGATTAAAAAAAAGAATAAAAGAAAGATTGAAAGAATGAAAGAAAGATTGAAATAAATAATGAAAGAAAGATTGAAAGAAATATTGAAAGAAAGAACGATTGAAAGATTGAAAGAAAGAATGAAAGATTGAAAGAAAGATTGAAAGATTGAAAGAAAGATTGAAAAAATGAAAGATTGAAAGAAAGAATAAAAGAAAGATTGAAAGAACGATTGAAAGATTGAAAGAAAGAATGAAAGATTGAAAGAAACATTGAAAGAAAGATTGAAAGATTGAAAGAAAGAATGAAAGAGAGATTGAAAGATTGAATGAAAGATTGAAAGATCGATTGAAAGATTGAAAGATTGAAAGAAAGATTGAAAGAAAGATTGAAAGTTTGAAAGAAAGATTTAAAGAAAGATTGAAATATTGAAAGAAATATTGAAAGAGAGAAAGATTAAAAGTAAGAAAGATTGAAAGAAAGAATGAAAGAAAGATTGAATGATTGAAAGATTGAAAGAAAGATTGAAAGAAAGAATGAAAGAAAGAATGAAAGAAAGATTGAAAGAAATATTGAAAGAAAGAAAGATTGAAAGTAAGAAAGATTGAAAGAAAGAATGAAAGAAAGATTGAAAGATTGAAAGAAAGATTGAAAAAAGAAAGATTGAAAGAAAGATTGAAAGAAAGATTGAACGACTGAAAGAAAGAATGAAAGAAAGATTGAAAGATAGATTGAAAAAGAGATTGAAAGAAATATTGAAAGACTGAAAGAAAGAATGAAAGAAAGATTGAAAGAAAGAAAGAAAAATTGAAAGAAAGATTGAAAGATTGAAAGAAAGATTGAAAGAACGATTGAAATAAAGGAGAACGAAAGAAAGGTTGATCCATTAACATCAGCACAACCCCATTGTGTTTATTGTTCTATGATAAGATTGAAAGAAAGATTGAAAATAAGATTGAAAGAAACAAAGATTGAAAGAAAGATTTAAAAAAAATGAGTACTAGTCACTTTTAAAAAATCATTTGTCCTATGGATTAAATGCCATACACACTTGCATCTCTCCCCTCCCACCCCACACACATTCACATGACCAATCCTCCCAACACCCACACACACATGCGTACATGCACACACACACACACACACACACACACACACACTAGCACAGGAATAAATGTACCCGTACATGTTAGGCCCACGGCCTCCCAGCGCCACTAGAGGCCGCCCTTGCCCCATCTGCAGCTCCCTACTCAGACCCAATTGCACACACCTGGGATCAATTACCCGCACTGTATTTAGCCCCAGCTTCCTAGCCATTCCTTGCCAGACCGTCAACTAGCTTTCCCCGAGTTGCATCGCGATTGGCTCCCTTCCTAGTTCCTAGTTCCTAGTTCCTAGTTCCCAGTTCCCAGTTCCAAGTTCCTAGTTTATGTCTTGTTGTCTCGCCTTCCCTTCACCTGTCTGTCTCCGCTTGTCGACCAGGACTCTCCACCCAGCCTGGTTCCCCGTCTCTCCACCCGGATCCTGGACCCCATCTCCTGGTCATCATCGTCCCTGCCCTGCCCTGCTCCATCCCCTCCCGACCAGGTCCCCCCGGCCAGCTCCACCGTCCCAGTTAATAAACATCCCTTGCCTGCCTCCCGTGTCCCTGTGTCGTGCGTTTGGGTTCCTCCCTGTTCGGGTCGTGACAGTACGGTCTGGCCAGGAAAACATGGACCCAGCCGACACAGAAGGGCTCCGCCGCGCACTCCGGGACAGAGGAGTGTTGCTTGGGCAACATGACCGGGTCCTCCGGGACATCGCGGAACACCTCCGGACCATCTCTGCGGCCGTCAGCAGCCTGCAGGGCCCTCCGGCCCCCGTGGCCTCCCCTGCTCCTCCGACCTGCCCTCCTTCCCCCACCAGGGCTCCCAGCGCCTCTCTCGTTCCCCCTGAGCCCCACGTTCCGGCTCCAGCGCCTTACGACGGCGATTTCGGCACCTGCCGCGCCTTCCTTGTGCAGTGCGCGGTGGTTTTCCAACAGCGGCTGTCGTCGTACGACTCCGATAGTGCCCACATCGCGTTCCTCATCTCCTGCCTGAGAGGGGCGGCTCTCGGCTGGGGTTCCGCGGTTTGGAGTCAGGGGGGTCCCGTGAGTCTCTCCTACGATCTGTTTACCCGCGAAATGAGGAGAGTCTTCGACCACCCAGTTTGCGGCAAGGAGGCCGCCAGAAGACTCCTCTCCCTCCGCCAGGGTTCCCGTAGCGTCGCCTCCCTCGTCGTCGAGTTCCGGACTCTAGCCGCGGAAAGCGGCTGGAATGACGGAGCCCTGCAGGACGTGTTCCAGCGTGCCCTGAACGACGAGTTGCGGGACGAGCTGGCACGGCGGGACGAGCCCACGGACCTGGACCAACTAGTGGAGACCTCAATCCGCCTGGACAACCGGCTACGGGAGCGCCATCGCGAGAGGGAGGGGGCGAGCCTCCAGTCCGTGCCTCCCGCCTGGGCGGCCACGCCCCAGTCTCCAGCGCCCGCTACTCTTGGGCGCCGCACAAGTCCCCCGACTCTCTCCGATGCCGAGCCAATGCAGCTTGGTCGCTCCCGGATCTACCCAGAGGAGCGAGCACGCCGCCTACAGACCGGTGCCTCTCTGTATTGCGGTCGGCTGGGACACCTCTGAGCCACCTGCCCGGTCCGGCCACGAGAGGGCGACTCCTCGGTAGGGCTACGCTCCGGCCGCTCCTTACCACGTCATCGCCCCTATGACTGCGCAATCAACCTCCTGCCAGGCGCCCCCCTCCCCTGCAGTCGCCTGTATAACGTCTCCCGGTCTGAACAGGAGGCCATGGAGACTCACATCCGCGACTCTCTCGCTGCCAGGATTACTCGTCCCTCGTTTTCTCCGCTAGGCGCAGGGTTCTTCTTTGTTGCGGAGAAGGACAAGACCCTCCGTCCTTGCGTCGATTTCAGGGGACTGAACGATATCACGATCAAAGACAAGTACCCCTTGCCCCTGATGGATTCAGTCTTCGTCCCCATCCAGGGGGCCACCCACTTTTCCAAGCTGGACCTCCGCAACGCTTACCACCTGGTCCGCATCCGCAAAGGGGACGAGTGGAAGACTGCCTTTAACACCCCGCTCGGTCACTTTGAGTACCTTGTTATGCCCTTTGGGCTGTCAAATGCCCCAGCGGTCTTCCAGGCCCTAATTAACGGGAGGTTAGCAACTAGCTTTCCCCGAGTTGCATCGCCGCGTCAGCCGCGTCAGCCGCGTCAGCCGCGTCAGCGATTGGCTCCCTTCCTAGTTCCTAGTTCCCAGTTCCAAGTTCCAAGTTCCTAGTTTATGTCTTGTTGTCTCGCCTTCCCTTCACCTGTCTGTCTCCGCTGGTCGACCAGGACTCTCCACCCAGCCTGGTTCCCCGTCTCTCCACCCGGATCCTGGACCCCATCTCCTGGTCATCATCGTCCCTGTCCTGCCCTTCTCCATCCCCCCCCGACCAGGTCCCTCCGGCCAGCTCCACCGTCCCGGTTAATAAACATCACTTTATTATTTGCCTGCCTCCCGTGTCCCTGTGTCGTGCGTTTGGGTTCCTCCCTGTTCTGGTCGTGACAGTACATCCAGTATGTATACACACACAGTCATGTTAACCTATACACTGTGGTTTAAACAGGACTACGTACTACCCATATGCACTCACAGCACTGTGTATATCCTCTCCCACCACACACATTCACATAACAAACCGTCCCGGCACACACACACACACACACACACACACAATGATGCAAGTCATATCAACACAGCTGAAGCCGCCTTGTGTTATGAATTCCTCTCATGCCGCAGCCTTCAGCTCTCCAGTAGCTCTCCAGCAGCTCCTCGTGTCCCAGCAGAGCTGCCGTGCAGTTGTTCTGCTGCTAAAGGCTGTCAACGTTCAGCGGGCGGACGCTCGTTTGCCCCCACCCTCCGAGCTCCCCTGCCATCCAGGGTCCTTCTGATCCCCCCCCCCCCCCCCCCCTTTAGCAGGGAGCTTGCCATCCTGCTTCTGTGTGTGGCCAGAGTGCACCGCTGCACACATCCCCTGGCCGACACGGCCCGTTGTGTTGTTTTTTTTTTATAATAGGGGGGATAAACAAAGTGTGTGTGTGGCGGAACAATCTCACGGGTTACAGGGGCCAAGTTGGGTTCACCTGTCGACGATGACGAAGCCCGGCATTGACGTGCAAGCTTGGCGGCGGTAGTGGAGTCGGGTGGTGGGGGTAGGCAGACTCAGAGCTTTACAAGGAGCGGGGCCGGGAAATGTGGCGCACGGCTGAAGGCGACGTAGCTAAATCACCTCCACGGGGTGTTTACGGGGAAGGATCATTAGCGAGCTCGGCTACCTGCGTTACCCCTCGCTCTCCCTCCGTCAGCGTTTCGGCAGGAGTCCAGGGAGTCTGATGCCCTCATTAATAAAGATTACTATCTTATCCTACAATGAATAGTAGTAATTTTAATAATTATGCCGAACAGCGATAAACTTAATCTCATTAAATTAATGCCCAATCGTTCTTCTTTACAAAGAATAATCCACGTATTCATAATAATAAATAATAATTTGGTTATCAAAATGCGTCATTATAGACGTTTTTTTTAATATCTTAATGGTATATTTTGTACGATCACATTAGCATGATGTAATAATAATTTTGGGAATGCATTATTAAAATATATTAAAATAATTTATTTGGATGGAGTAATTTTTTGGAGAAGCTTCCGCATTGCGGGAGGAGAACGTCTGAGAGAAGCACACTATATTTACCCTATCTCCTCATGCCGTGACTGTGCCCAATATTGAAACAGCAGAAGAAGAACGGGGGCAATAAAATGGATATAGAGTAAGTGCACGAAAAAAAAATGTTTTAGAAAGTTAACTTTTCAATTGTTACACGTTTTTGCTGTTAAATGCTAGCAGTTTTGTGTTATAACACGATATAACACGGAGAGATTATGCATGCAAAAGTTAATGACTTTGTTTTATTTTATAAAGCCGTTTTTAACATGCACAGTATCTAGCTTTAGTTAAATGTGTGTTGGAGTGGAGTGTTGACTAGCATTTAGATTTAGTTTACTGTGTGTTGGTGCAGGGAGACGGTACTGTGAGAGAGAGACGGTTTTCAAACAGACAGACGGACCCGCTAGCTAAGTTTCACTTGATCGGTTCTCCACCAAAGCGTGCTGAGAGAGTCCGGACTGTTTTTTGCCAGTTTAGACTTTATTTGAAGGTACAATGGTACCTCGATTTATGACTGCATCTACTTACTAATCCAAGATACGATAGTCGCGAAAATTAGCATCGTCTTACGACTGACTGCTCCAAGATACGACCGTGGAAATTTGTAGTTGGCGCGTCGGCGTCAGTCAGCGGGCGACCTACATCGTGTGTGCACGTTGTTCGTGGCTTATCGATTTTTTTTTCATATTTACTGTGTTTGTGCTGTGCATTTTGTTTTTTTGTTTTTTAACTTATGAAAGCAATATGTGCTCTCTGTCATTTGGGTGGGCCGGCTGTACAAGTGGTTGCCTGCTGAAATAGAATATTTTCTGCAATGATATCTGTTATCCTCGGGCAGTGCCTGACTTTAAGGATAAACAGTAAAAGATAACATTTATAAAGTCGCGATCATGTGGGACATCTGGAACAATCACAGCATCCCATTTTGCTGGTTCATACACATTGCTGTATGGAGGTGATTTAGCAGCATGAGAAATGTACCACTGAATTTTGGAGTCCTAAATAGTTGTAACTGGTTCTAATGTTGTGGCTGATCGGTGTGTATGTTGTTGTATGATGTTGTTGTGATTTTATTTTTTCCTATTGAAATAAAAAAAAATGAAAGTCAAACCTGATTTTAAATTTCACTCATCCTTTGGTCATGAAATGGAAAAATAATTTTTCAATTTTGATTTTTGTATCTCCAAAAAAGCAAAATTTGAAAACCACTCATACCCCATTTTTTCCATTTCTGATTCTGAATTGAGAATAGAGTAACCAAAAGATACAGCGATTGAAAGACCTGGTCTACACTCCTAATTGTATTTGTCCTTTTACATTTCTATTTCTATCTTAGAAATCTCTGAGAGAAGGAGGTGGTTACCTGAGGAGGTCCATGCGGTGGAAAAGAACCTGAAGGCTTTCATTGAAAGTGGTAAAGTGCCGGGAAGGACTGAGTGTGATGCATGTATTAGAGCTTCACCTGAAGCTCTAAACCAGCGAAGCTGGACTGCATTGAAGTACTATGTAAAAAATCGTATCACTGCCATCCAATGCGAAAGTGCGAGAAGAATTTATTAATAGAGTTGTTAAAGCATTTGCTCAAACATGTTGGTTCACGTTGCTCAAAAATGTTGGTTCATTTGATGCAACTTCATTTTTGATGATGTTTGTGTTGTTCGTTGGCATCCTGAGTACCCAGGTATACACTGGAGTTCAACTAGTTATTGATTTTATCAGGCGAAAACATTGATAATTAGTAGTTAGGTGCAGTCAAAGGCCGCAAGTCAATTCATCTGCTGATAACAACTGACTCTACGGTGGCCAACGGGAAAACTCTGCAACTAAAGAAAATACATGTAAATAGACAAAACGCAAGCAAATTTAGAAAATGTCATCATCAATTTGACAACACAGGCAACAACACAATGGAAAAGTTCACGAAGGAACAAACTTAAAATAAAAACATCAAGAAATGTTTGTGTATCATATCTGATATATTCCCCAAATGAAGTGTCCGTGGTGAATTGCTTTTAAGTTTGTTTCTGTGCAAATGTTTCCATTGTTTTGCATCTCTTGCCTGTGTTGTCAAATTGATGATGATGTTTTCTGAATTTGCTTGTGTTTTGTCTATTTGCAGTGAGTTTTCCTGCCGACCACCGTAGGGTAGGTTTTTATCAGCAGATTAATTGAAAATGGATAGTTAGGTGCAGGCAAAGGCCAAAGGTCAGGGTTTACCACCATACTACTCTTCCCCCGCGTGAATACATTGCACTTTTTCTTTGTTACAAAGCATATCAGGAGACTTCTGAGCCCTGTGTGAGCCCTTGTTTGTTTTCTTGTGCCATCTGCTCCTTTTTATTTTATAATAAATAATTGTAATTTTTTATCTACCTTTTGTACAGTGGGTGTAGGTTTATTAGCCGTTCGATTACGTTTGGAAGAAAATATTATACTGTCAAAACCATCAAATTCAATAACAATTGATTCTGTGCTCTCTTTTAAAGTATATGTGGTATTTGTCATACTTATCTGGAAATCAATTGATGAACCGGTATTTAAGTCGAAAATGATCTGCATAATATGCTCAAATTTACTACATTTACTTACAGCGTGCTTAGGTAGAAAAATAATCTTTACTTTCCAATTTTTGATATGTTTAAGTGGTGTTGGCCTGAGGCCTGATTTCTTAAATTGGTTGTATATCCTTTCAAATTAATAATTATACTTTTGGAAGGTTTATATTTTTCAATCAGAATCTGACCTATTGATTAAAAAAAGTGTTCAGTGTCAAAGTTTGCATGTCAATAGACCATAACATGGTGGGTCCCCTGTGTAATCAAAAAGTCAGGTGGGGTTCCCATGAGGCTCAAAAATTCAGGTCTAAAATCTTTTTGAGGGTTATCATTTTTTAAAGTAGTTTTTGTATCATCAAAAAATGATCCGTGATTTATGTACTCAACACTAAACATTTTACGAGACACAAGGACGCGTTAGCATGGGGTATGCCACGTGAAAACCCCAGCATGCAATGGGGGGCGTACCTTCGTATTCCTGTCTATTATTTGTCCGCATTTTGTTAATTGTTTATATTCTTGTTATTTACATTTACATTTACATTTAGTCATTTAGCAGATGCTTTTATCCAAAGCGACTTACAAGGGAGAATAACATTCAAGCTACAGCTATTTCTCTACATTCTGCTGGTACTTGTAGAGTTAATTGACTAACCGATATGATGGTCTATAGACCAATCAATAGAAAAAATAGTTTCACCTTTACAGCCAGCAGTAAGGTTTTTGGATGCTTTAAATTGCAGTACACTTGTTCTAGAAAATGATCAGTTTCTAAGTTATGGAGCCATTTCAAAATGTTATTGTCGAATTAGTGTCTTGTGCTGTTCTTATTTATCTATTGTGCCTCAACACTTTTAGAAGCCTCGTGGAAAGTCAGTAGTATTTATTTTGGGTTTTTGTCTGTTAAGAAACAGGTGATCACCAGAAAGTGCGCCTGTAGCCAATTTCCACCGTGACTGGACGAAGCCACAAGCTGGTCATTACAGCAGAGTCTCCAGATAAGAAGGTATTTTTGTTTGATTATTTATGAACAATACTTGAAGACAAAAGTTGTGATTTTCATGAAAAAAAAAGACTTTCTATGTTTCTAGTTTGTACTTCTTGTTGGTGACTCCCATCTACGGAGCATTGTGGATGGATTTGTGAAGATGCCAGGGGACCGAGGTACTGAATGCTTTTTTGTCTCGGAGACCTGACGCAGTTTGTGTTGTAGCCCCTAGCAGCGACTTGACGGCCAGCAGGACCATCGACGAGGCAGCAGTAGACTTTCGCAGCCTCCTGGTCAGTGTCTGCAGTCGCTGGCCAAAGTTACGCTTCATGTTTAGTACATTTTTGGTAGTATTGGTACTATTAATACTTTTGCTTTGTGAGCTCTGCAGAACATATTTTACATTTTGAAAACAAATGTACTGTAATAAACACCTTTTTTTTTTTGTGTGTTTGTATAGGTGTTTGTCCTGGACTTCCTTCCGCGTCTGACTATTTGCTCCGTGAGGAATACCATCCTGTGGCGGCATGCATGGGAAGCATATTTTAATTTTAGTACAGTTAAATGTATAACGGAGTATATACTTTTAGACAAACCAATTCAATAAATATTTCTAATGAACAAAGTTGACATCTATGTATGCATATTTCTATTCGTCCTAATCGTTGTTTTAAGGCATCAAGTACTTTTCTGCAGCCAACCACTTCCCATTGAACCACCCAGAGCTGTGAAGCAGAGATGGTGTAAGTACAATTGTACAATTTGTTTTCATGTCACGTGATGGCTATTTTATGAATAACTTTGCTATGTTGTGAAACCATGGCCCTGTGACATTGCTGTGAAATGCTGCTTATCGCCAACTGGAGACAACAGCGCCGCCAACAGCACGAAAGTCAAAGGTTTCTCCCGGCAGGTCAGTTCCAACATTCTCTCCAAAAGTGGTTGTGAAGGGAGAGCTCATCGTGCCTCATCCTTCACCTAACCCTTTTGAGTGGAGACTGGTTGGAAGGGGCAGAAAGATAATCGGTTGCACACTGTTATTGTTGGGGTAAGACCCTCTGGAAACTGTGATAGTCTCTGATATTCACTCAAAGTGTACCGATTTTCATTAAACAATTTTAATATGTTTGTTATGTGTGTAGTTGGCCTTTTGTCAAGACATTGTCTTAAATCGACATTTTGCTCTATGATTTCACAGGTGGACACAACGCCAGTAGCGTCGCCGGAATGATCCATCCCGTTATCAACTTGTTCCATCGCATCTTTCTAGCGCTGTCCAGTGTGGAGAATTTTATATTGTTTTTATATCAACAATTGTATATCAATTTTATATCAAGAAAATTTTGCTTTGCTTACATGGGAAAGCCACGGTGGGACATTGGCAGAAAGCTACTGCCTCCAAGAGGACACTGGGAACGGAGCAGGTTTGCTTTGTTCGTTGTTTTTCTTCTTTTTTCAATGACATTTTTGATAGTAGTACTTCATTTTAGTTTTATTTTGTCCATGCATTTCATTCTCTTGCTTTTTTTTAGGGGAAGGCAGCACCAACCGTTGTGGAGGTGTCTTCAAAGCCACACCTGCCAGTGATGTGCCAGTTCTTGTGAAGGAATAGCAGCGCTCTCAAACATTTGTCAAAGGTCAGAGTGATGCTGCTCCTTATTATCCTGATATGGAGAGTGCTACAGTGTTTTCTGATGTTGCAGCAGAGCTTGACGCTAGCAGTTCTGTCATGGGAACAATTGATGTCACTTCTATCAGCGGAACAGGTGATAGCTGAGAACATTTTTTAACAAAGAAAAACGTAGAACACTTTCAGTGCCGGGAAAGCATACGTTGAGTGTTTACACAAATGGTCCTTTTACGATCTAGAAAAACTGAGATAACGACTAAAACTTTCGTGACAGTGATATACAGGAATGTAAGATCTCCTGTGAAAGAGTCGGGCGTCACCAAACAAACATATGCCTCAGCATTCAGACATCACTTGGTGGTAGAATTATATCATTCATTAACATTGATCATCATTTTTCTCTCACACTCCCTTCTGTTGTTCCCAGTGGAATGATACAAAAGGAAAATGCAATAATGCTTAAGTATAATATAATTGAGGCAAAGGGATCAGAAAATGATGTATAAATTGAGTACAATACATTTATACAGAGATATTGTTTTATCTGTGTCCTTTTGATGGAGGGGCCAAGGAAAATGATGACCATATAACAAGGTGGGAAGTGGCCAGGTGTAATCAAATGTGGAGCAGAAGTCCAGCGGTGGAGCCGTCTGTGGGGCGCCAATGTTGGTGTAGAAAGCCCCTTCGATAACTGCTTCCAAAACACACATTTCTTCGGCTGTGGTAAGGGGAATGGCAGTAACCCAAGTAGCCTATGTAGGTATGGTTGAAGTGGTTCCATCGCAGTTGCAGGGTGAGCAGCGTTCAGCGTACACTCACGTTGTCTCCTCAACGAGTACCTAGAGGGGAGTAGGAACTTTCTTGCGATGAGATACGTGTATCCATATTGGTCGTTCTACCACCTTAACTGCTGCTGCAGTGGTGCGGGTCCCTAACCCTGCTGGAAAGGTCCTAGGAATCTGGCAGAGTTCCAGCTTTTCCTCTGTAAGTCGCGATCACCACCCATTCACCTGGTCAGCGGCCGTGTAGAGGTCCTTCAAGTGGGACGGGTAGGGCTGCTTTGACCTGGGCACATAGACTTAAACACTTGGGTGAGAGACACATTTTGACAACATTGTTTGGTATAGGTCCAAGATTGTTAAATGGGCGTTAAATAGTTGAATAGCAGACTACAGGCTCAGTACAAAAATGAATGTATGCACACTCGTGTAACAACAGAATAATATTATCACAATGTCTAATATGTAGGAGATAATAGGCGGCCATTTTGACACGCCCATGCATGGCACCACTAGAATATCAAATGACACACTGGGACTGACGAGTGTGCAAAGATTTGTGAATTTCCAAGTATCTTTTGGAACATGAAATTGTACGTGTTGCCACGCCCACACCGTGTGCCAAAATATATATGTATTTTAATAAGTTTTAGCTGTGAAGGTGTCTTGTAGACACTCGTCAAGTTTGAAGTCGATCCGATAAATCGCCAAGGAGGAGTTTCGCGAAAGTACAAAGCATAAATATGACTAAAAAGTCAGGAAAATTCAAAATGGCCGACTTCCTGTTGGGTTTCCGTCATGGCGGAAATATATATTTTTTCCAAGTCTAGAGAGGTTACAAATGTGTACCGAATTTTGGGAGTTTACGTGGAAAAAGGTGAATAGGTCAGAAAATTATTATTTTATTTTCTAGGGTGGCGTGGCAACACGTAAAATTTCATGTTCCAAAGATACTAATTCACGAAACTTTGCGCACTTGTTAGTCCCAGTGTGGCAATTGATATTGTATGAGTTGCCTGCATGGGCGTGGCAAAATGGCCCGACACACCCTGTTGAAAATTTCAAAACATCAAACCTATTCACTTTTTACCATGAAATTAACAAAATTCGGGACACTTTTGTAACTTCTTGGATTAAATGTGTAATTTTAGTCACTTTCCGTTCATTTTCTCGCTTTGTACTTTCGTTAACTCCTCCGAGGCCATTTATCTGGCTTCAAACTTGGCGAGTGTCTACAAGACACCTTCACGATTAAAAGATATTAAAAAAAATAATAATTGTCACACGATGTGGCCGTGGCAAAGCGTTGGATTTCGTGTTCCAAAAAAAGCTGTGTTTTTGTAATATTTTATCCACTTTTTATGCTTTGTACTTTCGTGAACTTCTCCTGGGGGATTTTTTGGATTGAGACTCATTGGGGATTAAAAGTTATTAAAACATTTTTTTTTCGTCACGATGCGGGTGTGGCAACGCGTTGAATTTTATGTTAAAAAAAACAGTTTACGTGACTTTTGGGGCCTTGAGAAACTACAAAATTATTGCAAAACTTTGCACACTCTTCAGTCCCAGTGTGGCATTTAATATTCTATGGGTCCTATACATGGGCGTGTCAAAATGATCAACTAGATGCAGTTATCGTGGATGAGGATGTCGGGGTCCTGGTGCTGGGGAAAGGAGGCCCATACCTATAGCAACATAGGTGTCGCCACATTCCTTCTGTCTCAATGCCATGTACGCTTGTATTTCTGGTTTTCCCAACGCAGTCATGATGCATTTTTCACTAGAGTACAAATGCATGGTATACAACAACATCCACATACAATTAACAGAGCAGCAATGATAGCAACGTTGATTATGCATGATAAAATGAGGCCTTTTCATTTGGAAAACATAGAGTCCAACCAACCAGTGATGTGATCATCCATTCCTGCATTTTCTTTTAGTTCTACGCTCCGTGAGTGGAGTAGCAATTCCTCCTACTGGTTCCTGTGTTTATAAGCACATTACTCCATGCCCCACAATCAATATGGGTACCTTAAACCTCGTCCAGCCACCAGTCACTTGTTAGTCTAGGGTTGGTGGACCACGCATATTTCTCATTCCACTGGTACTGCTCCTACCCTGTGGAATCACACTTTATTATGGAACAGAAATCAACATTGAATGCCAGGATTTGTCCTTCATAGGCATAAATGACAAGAACTGTTTCTTTCATTCGGCCCCACTCTTTGACCTTTGTCATATACTGGTCATACGATAATTGGGGTCCCACTTGGTAAGAATATGTATACTGTGTAGGGTCCAGGACTTCTCCTAGGGTAAACAAAAAAAATATTATTTTTTTTTTACATGGTTAATTACAGAATGCTTACGTCTTTCAGCTGGATCCTTGTTTCTGTGAGAGTTCTTGCGGGTGGGGTGACAGGGGCGCAGTGGGAGAGGTGGTGACAGGGAGCACCAGTTTTATTTTTGAGCTTTACTGCATGTGAGGTGGCCAACACTACCTCCCAAGGTCCAGTCCACCTTGGCTCAGGCCACTTCTGTTTGTGGACCTTGATGTGGACCCAGTCTCCGGGGCTGACCACCAGGGTGTGGGGCAGTCTGGGGCAGTGTTCTTGACCTGTGAATACAAAACTCGAGATACTGCGGTTAGTGCTTTGACATATTCAGGTAAACCTTCCTGGAAATCATCAAAAGCGGGTGATTTAGCTGGTAGGTTGTGAGAACCTGGCATGGGGCGGCCTGTTAATATCTCGTGTGGGCTAAGATGTGTTTGACTATGGGGAGAGGTCTCGCATGGATATTAATGCTAGGGGTAGGGCATCTACCCACGTTAGTTTAGTCGTTTTTGTGATGTTCTGTAGAGACATACTGAGTTGCTGTTTTGTCTCTATCAGCACCTTGGCCATTTTTTCTTTCAACGTCTGGTTTGCACTTTCAACTAGGCCTTTTGACTGGGGGTGATAGACTGAACCAGATCTATGGGAGATACCTAATGCCTGTTCTACCTGGCTGAGTTTTTTATCGCTGGTAAAATGAGATCCATTGTCCGAGCAGATAACTGTGGGGTAACCCCACCGAGGAATGCGTTTTTTCCATAACCATTTAATCACAGATACTGCATCCTCTCTTTTGCAAGGGACTGCTTCTACCCATTTGGAGAATCGATCTACCATCACGAGTAGGTATCTGTCCCCTTGTACTCTGTTGTCCCTGCCCATGCCGGTGTAATCTATGCATATTTCTCTGAAGGGGTAGGGGGGCACTGAGAATGTTCCCAAAGGTCTTTGGTAGACTGTCTTCTTATTTAGCTCGTGACAGACGACGCATTCTGCAATATGGTTGGCCACCATTTCCTCCAGGTAGGGATGCCACCAGTCCTGTTTGAGCCTGTTGGTGGTTCTTTTGGGTCCTTCATGAGTCTGTCCATGTGCATCCTTGATGAGGTAGACCAGGAGTGCGGCTGGTGCTACTGGGCGCCCATCGTGGCTTCTCCATAGGCCGCTGGTGCATGTGGCTCCTTTCTTCTGCCACTGTGAGTGTTCGTTCCATTTCGCTTCTTTCTGCACTTCTTTCAGATGTTCCTCTGACAAATTGAGGGCGTTGTCTTCAGTAAATACAATCATCATTGCTGCGCTTTCTTTTAGGTTCCCTCCTGCTTCTTTTGCTGCTGTGTCGGCTGCGTTTGAATTTCCTTTGGAGTGTCCTTTGCATTTGATGATCTGGATTTTTCGGGGGAGATGTATAGCTTCCAGGAGGGCGAGTATGAGGTCTTTGTGTTTTACCGGGGCTCCTGCTGACGTTTGGAGTCCTCTTTTCATCCATATGGCTACATCCACGTGAGCTGCAGCGTGTGCGTATGCTGAGTCGGTGAATATGTTTGCATTTTTGTTTTTTGAGATTTTTAATGCTTTCACCGAGGCGTCGAGTTCTGCTTTTTGTGCTGATGCTGGTTGTTCTATCATCCCACTTCTTAGGGTGACGTGGTGTCCATTAATTTGTTGAATGGCTGCGTATGATGCTCTATTTCCCTCTTCTTCTTTGAAACAACAACCATCTATAAACAGGACAATTTCTGCATTGGGGTCAGATGTTCCATCCAAGTCTGTGCGGCCCTTTGCTTCCAGTTTCATGAGCTGTACGCAGTCATGGGTGCCATCTGCATACTGTAGTCCGCCGGCCAAGTTGATTCCATCGGCTGTGTACAAGACATTGTCTCTTTCCAGGGTGACATGCAAGCGCATCTTGTGTTTTGGTGTGGTAAAGGTGAAATCCGTTTGATCGAGGTAGGATTTGACTCCATGAGTGGTATGCACGATGGTGGGGTGGTAGAAAGTAATGTGGTCGGTTCTCGTAGGGCGTGTGCGATGGCAGCCGTGTGTCGTCCACATCCGGAGAGTCCATGTTCCACTGTGTCGAGTTTGCAACTGTGGTGAGCCAGGATCGCGCGCTCACCGTGTCGAGGCTGCCAGAGCACAGCTTGACAATTCCGTGCTTTTCAGTAACGTCCAAATGGAACGAGGAAGAGATGTCTGGGGTGCATAGGTGTTCGGCCTTCCCCATGAGTTGTTTCAATCTTATGAACGCTTCCTCCGCACTTGTGGTCCAGTTGAGTGGTGCCTTGACGTTCCGATGGCCAGCTTCCGCAATGGGTTCGCGTGGGGGAACAGTGTGGTCCACATAATCAGCTATGTGGTGTCTGCTATAGCCAGTGAGTCCCAGGAATGCTAGCATTTGCTGCACGGTGGTGGGTTTAGGGTACTGGAGCATTGCCTGTTGTCTTTCCGGGTTGATGTATCTCTTATCTCCCGTGATCCTTTTTCCCAGGAATACCACTTCTGTGCGGCAGACCTGTGCTTTTTCCTTCCTGATTTTGTAGCCACATTTTGCGATGCGCCGTAGCAGGGATTTGGTGGCCGTGAGGCAATTTTCTACTGTGGCGATGTCCATGAGGATGTCGTCGACATACTGGATGAGTAGGAGTTCCTTGAGATCTGCCTTCAGGCAGGCGTTGAATATGGTTGGCGTGCATGTGAATCCTCGTAGCATTCTTGTGTAGGTCTAAGAGCATTTTTTAAATGTGAATGCAAACATATCTTGACTTTCTTTGGCCAAGGGGAGGCCAAACGTTGGCCAGGTCGATGACGGTGAAAAATTGATGACTCGGGGAGCCTGCATGCAGGGCGACATGGGGGTTGGGCACTTTTTCAGTAATGGGTTGGACCACCTGGTTGATACGTCGCAGATCGTGGACCAGGCGCCATGAGTGTCCTCCAGCCTTGGGTACTGGTAGAATTTGTGTGTTCCACGGTGAATCCGCTGGTTGTAGAACTCCTGCTTGTAAGAGGCCTTCAATGGTGGAGGCTATTCGAGCAGCTGCCTCGGGCTTGACCTTGTACTGACCTTGCCAAATGGGCACAGCGTGGGCTTTCACTTTGATGTGTATATTGTGGTGTGGTGTGCAGCCAACGTGATAGGGGCCGGTGGTCCAGAGGGTTGGCGGTAGTTGGGCGAACATTTCTGCTGCCAGGGGGTGTTCTTCGATGCTTCCTTGATAAGTTCTTTCCAGGACATTTCTTTCATATATGCCTTGTTCGTAGCTGTTGTGTCCTATTCTCCAAACCGATTTGTCTGGTGTGTGTTGCAACAGGGGGTTCGTTGTGGGGACCCAGGTGGGTTGGCGAGGGCTCTTTTGACCATGGGGCCCAATTGTTTGGCTGCATGGTTGGCTTCTACGGCTAGGGTCACATGTGGAACTGCGGTGTCGTGAAGTAGATACCAGGATTGTTGGTCTGGTGTCAGGCGGACCGCTGCTGCAACTCCTTCGTGGCCCAGATAGAAGTCTGTTGTCTGGAGTCGTTCTTGTCGTCCCTCCTTTTTCGCTTCCCAGCCTTCGTCATAGATGTCATCACGGTGGCGTGTGAAACAGAGAGTGCAGTGTACGGGTCCAGCATCGACTTTTTCCAGAGTTGGTAGGTTTACAAAATGCCACCAGCCGGTGAGTGTGGGGTCGGGGGTGGTATCAGGAGTTCCACCTAAGACGAGTATACGTTCGAGGGGTATTAGCTCTTCTTTTGGCTCAGAGAAACTAACTTCCAGACCGTGGAGGTTACATATCACAGATGCCCCTGTTCTTCGGAGAAGGTCCCTTCCCATTAGGTTGGTGGGGCAGCTTGGTGAGTAGAGGTATTGGTGTCTGACTTTGTGAGGACCTATCTTGGTAGGGAGGGGTGCGGTGAAGGGTTGGACTTGTGTCGTCCCAGAGAATCCAACAGTCCGTAATTTCCGAGTGGATAGTTGTATGTAGTACGTAGTATGTTGCCGGCCAGGTTCTTCAAGCAAGACACGTGACAGTGACAGTGACAGTAATTCCTTGGATTGACAGTGATTCCTTGGATTGTACATGGCACTACTGGTTCGGCATTTATTTTTGTCTGTACCACCACTTCCATGTCCCCTGGGCGCCTCTATGCTCCATGCCATGGCGGGGTGTCCATGCGGGGTCCTCCCTTTCCTCTCGAGGAAGCTCCTCTTCCTCTCTGAGGGGGGCGGTAGGATCCTCTATATAATTGCTGGGGTTGTTGGTTCTGGGGGCATTCCCTTGCCCAGTGGTCACTTTGGCCACAGATGAAACATCCTGTAGTTTTCTCGGGTCCTCCCCATCCTCTAGAGGATTGGAATTGTCCTCTCCCTCTCAGTTGCTGCCATTGGGGGGGGCCTTGGGGGTATGAGGGTGCGGGGGCCCCTGGATACTGCCGCTGGGGATATTCATAGGGAGTCCAGGCCTGCTGCCATTGGGGTAGGTGCTGGGCTGGTGGGTAGGCGGGGGTTACAGTTAGGGGCTGTGGTCCTGTCCATTGTAGTGGCGCGGTTTGGGGCGGGGCCTGTGCTTCAGGGGTGGTGACTACTGCTTGCACAGTTGCTTTCTTCTTTTTGTCCGTATTGACTTCATCTTCCAGTTTTTTTACCTGCATTTTTAGTAGTCTGGTTTGTATGGAATCTTTCTCCAGGAATTCGTCTTCTTGCTTTTTGATGTGTCTTTCCAGGTGATGGATGAGATGGCTCTCCCACTGTCTCTCGGTCATGTCTGACAGTCAAACTGTGTCTGCGAGCTACAGCCTGACATCTCCTGGGAGGCCATTTTGGCATTTGGCATCTGCATGTACATTGGGAGACCCACTAGGCAGGGGTCATGACGTTCTACAGTGCTATCACTCCAGAGCTCCTTTGCTCATGTGAGATAGGCGTGTGGTTCTTCCCCATTTTTAAATCTCAGGCCTGCCAGGGCCACTGTGTTGCGTCTGGTCGGCCAGGTTTCTCTCATGGCTGTCCATATGTCATTCCGCATGTGGTCGAATGGGTGCTCGTGTGCCATGGTGAGGGTTCTAACTTCTCTTTCCAGGGAGGTCAGGGTGATGTTTCCTGCTGTGGCGCGGAGAATGGCTCGCACATCTCTTAGGGCTAGTGTGTCAGCCGCTGTGTGGTTTTCGAAGATTCGGATCCATGCTGCAGCTCCTTTGTCCAACGCTGATAGGTTGCCTTTGAGGGCCTGCATGTCGCGGTGGTACCAGGGAACAAATGTTTCTCTTTTGGCGGACTGCTTTTGTTCCTCCTCTCGTTGTCTAATTTTCGAGCGGGTAACTATCCCTATTGCTGACGATCTTCTGGCCTGGCTTTTGGATGATGCTATAAGGGTTCCTTTTCTTCTGTTGTCGTTTGTGTACTCTCCCCGGGAGCTGCCACTGTTTTTGAATGACCACTTTTTTGTCTTAGTCTCGTGGTCTGACATGGGTTCTTCTTCCCAGGAGCGGAGGGGGGTGGGGTGTCTTTGTTTTGTTTTCTTAAAGGTGTATTTGGGGACTACGGGGGTAGGTGAAGGTGTGGGCTGGCTTCGGGTCTTTTGTTTTTCTTTGGGTTGTTGTTTGGCTGTAACGTCTGCAGGAGGTGCTATGAGATGAACATGGGTTGTGTTGGCATCCTCTGGTAGTGGGCCACATTGTCCAGTCAGTGTGACAGTTGCGTGGCTAACCCTTGTGGTACATTTCTTTTTCCTTTCTTGATGTCTTTTTGTGGTTTGTAGGACTGGCAAGTGCATTCGTCGTCCTCTGTATTAGAGGAGAGAAACTCTTTGTGTCTGTTTGATCGTTAGGGGGCGATGTCTGATCATTGTCCTTGTTCTCACTGTCAGATGGCTTTGGGGAGGGCTGTACTCGGAAATGGATTTGGATCGGGCCTTCCATTACTAATACGGGTGCTTGTATTTCTGGCGCGGGTGGGGTGGCTATTTTCTGGTTGCTCAGCACAGGGGGCGCTGTTGCTTCAGGTGTGTGCTCGGTCTTAGGGTTGTACGGAGAGGGGGGGTGCCGATGTGTTTCTTCATCGGCCAGCAGGGAGGGGTAGAGGGATGGGGTGGTGTGTGGTTGGAGTGGGGTGTGACCTTGGGGGATGGGTTCGGGGAGGGGTGGTAACTTGTCTTCTTGTGGGGGGTAGGGTTCCTTCTGGGCTTCTACCACTGCCTTGGTTGCGGCATTTCTGATTTTATTGCGACGTTCGACAATCATTTCCGCTCGAATCCATGCCGTCATTATGTGCTGAACCAGCGCCCATTGTGCACGCTGCTTGTTTAACTTGCGCTTTCAAGCCCCCATTAATCCAGGGTTGTTTTTTGCATCCACTCCTGCTTCAGCCAGCAGTCTTTTTTCTTCCTCTATCACCTTGGTGCGGTTTTCTGCTGTCGGGGTAGTGTCTTTCGACCACCACCCTGCTTTGATCCATTTTTGTTCATATTTATGGAATTTCCAAGTTTCTCAAGCATGGAACTTTGGCTCTGTTCTGTTCTTGAGCTCAGCTACAGCTTCAATACGAATCTCACTGGTGCCGGGTCTGGGGGATGGGGTCTTTTCCATTATGTTTTTGAATGGCAGGAGAACAAAAGACATGGGAAGAAGTGGGAGGGGGAAACCTCAAATGTTCGGATCTCAATGTGTTTCTGGTGCAGCTACGCCACTAGTGGTCTTTTAGGTTATTACAGGTCAACTTTTTTTTTTTATTTGTATTTTTTTTTTATATATTGCCCTTTTATCTAGGGCAATTTGAGGAGGTTGTTCATACACATACACACACAAAACCTCTATCACACATGCACAGACTCTATCAAACACACACTCTTAAACACAAAGACTGTCTCAAACACACACACGCCCGCGGTCTCTCTCACATTCACACACACGCATGGTACCTCTCTTTCCACACACACAAGGTACCTCGTTGCGCACACTCTCACTCACACAGCCGGCAATACAATTTTACGCTAAGTCACGTGAATTGGGCCTTTAACCCTTTAATATTTGGTTTCTCTAAGAACCGGGCCTTTAACCCCTAAATGCTTGGCTTCCTTTTTACTTTAAAAATGATTCCGGGCCTTTCACCCTTAAATGAAATTACCGACTATCGACTACCCTTCTGAAGGCTGAGTTTAACATTTTTCATCGCCAGACATCACTTAGTTTAGGCATTTCGGAGGTCTTTTCAACAACCGGGCCTAAACGGGATTCGGAATTACTTCACGAGTTAAACATTGTTCATCACCAAAACGTCGCTCAGTTTAGGCATACTGGATGTATTCTCTACACACGGGCCCAAACGTTACGTGGAATTACTACGCAATTTAAACACACAGCCGCTTCGAAGGGGGGTTTCCTAACCCGTTCCCTTAACTTACCTTACTACCGTTCTCATCAAACAATCCAATTTCTCCTCTCCACAATATTTAACAATTATTATTCATGCATCATTCAACAATACATCCCCAAAACCACAAAGTTGTTCGTCCAGCCTTAAACAGTACAACACTTCCACCTAAAATATTCCTATCTAATCTATGCAGACTTCATGAAATGGCTCTGCTCACCTTTTAGCGGGTACCCATGGAAGTATCGCAACCGTTCAGGCTTTCGGAACTCCTCTGCAGTCTTGTAATGGGATCACGTCGGGGTCACCAATTTGTCGTGTTCAAAATTTCCAAATCCGGAATGATGGGATGAAACTGGAACTTTGAGCTACGGAGAGTTTATAGGACGGTTTGAGAATCTACCAAAAAATAAAAAACATTTTACGTCGACGTGGTTAGTCCTAAGCTGCGTGTCTCATCTAGCATACATTTCACCCAGGAGTCTGCAGAAACTTTGTTTCCTCGTCACTTTGTTACAAACGACAGACCCCCCTTTGCGAGGCGGTCCCGCCTTTGTTATTTCCCATCTCCCGAGTATCTAGTTTCAGACTCCCCGCTGTGTGTGCGCCAGATTAACCGTTTCAGTGCCGGTTTCTAACTGGTTGCGTAGTTACACCCAGTGTCTTTAGACATGTTTTAATTTTGGCTCTGACTGATCAATAAAACTGTATTTCATAATTACCCACTATATGAATGATAGTAATGTACATGAATAAATTTATGTAATGTATACTGTAGTATACACACATATAGTTTTGCTATCGAGGATTAGTTCAATCTGTAATGTTATAGTTATAGTAGTATAGTTATATGTAGTACGTAATAGTTATAGTATATGTATATATATATGTATTTTTTTTTTTCTCACAAAACCCAAGAGGAAGTCGGCCATTTTTTATTTTCCTGACTTTTTAGTCATATTTATGTTTTGTACTTTAGCGAAACTCCTCCTTGGCGATTTATCGGATCGGCTTCAAACTTGACGAGTGTCTACAAGACACCTTCACAGCTTAACATTATCAAAATATATATATTTTTTCGCACACGGTGTGGGCGTGGCAACACGTTAAATTTCATGTTCCAAAAGATACTTGGAAATTCACGAAACTTTGTGCACTCGTCAGTCCCAGTGTGGCAATTGATATTCTATGGGTTCCGTGCTTGGGCATGGCAAAATGACCGGACACGCCCTGTTGAAAATTTCAAAACATCAAACCTATTCACTTTTTAACATGAAATTGGGTATATTAATGTAACATCACTAGACTCGAAAAAAATTATATTGCCGCCATGACCGACACCCAACCAACAGGAAGGTGGCCATATTGGATTTAATGTGCGCAAACTCCTAGGGGATTCATCAGATCGACTTCAAAGTTCGCGAGTGTCTACAAGACACTTTGGGGATTAAATTTATTAAAACATTGGGTTTTCGTCACACAATGTGGGCATGGCACTGTGTTGAATTGAAGTGTTAACCTGACTTTTGGGGCCTTAAGAAACTCGAAAAATCACAAAACTTTTCAAGATCAAACCTATTCACTTTTTTAGTATCTCCTCCGAGATCTGCATAGAATTCCGGCAGGTTTTCCTCTTGTCTTTCTCCTCCGTCGGCGTATTGGTAAACACAGTGGCGGCAGGACAAAGAGATCTTAGTACGTACTCCGGTAAGTTGCGAAAAAGTCCGTATGAGGTGTCGAACAGACGTCCAGGAGTGCTTGTCGTTCATATTGTAATAGCGACAGTGCACTGCATGCAAAAATAAGAACAATACAAATAGTAATAAACACAAAACTAAGAGTTGAATGCAGAGCCGGTATGTCTATACTACGGCGCACCCGGAAGTTAGTCCGGGTTAACTCATAAGTTAGCTAGCTTCCTCTGCTGAACCAATATTTTACTAAAATGACTTTTACAACTCTCTTTGCTCCAACTTCCATCCTTAACAAAGAATCCCAAATGCATCATTTGCTAACTTTCCCACTTTCATTGTCTTTCACATCAACTTCCATAATCATTTCAGCCTGTCAACTAACTTTACAGCTCTCTCGCCTTGTTATATTTTTTTCAAATAAATTTAAAGCCTTACAGTATCCTTTCCAGAAATCCTACCAGATATTTAGATTATAACGCTACTTTTAAACCAAGGACTCATGTGGGAAACTAGTTTGACATGTTGTGTACAACACACATACTATGCTTACTGTATCTCACATTTATACATTTGCTTGTTTTTAATCGCGATTTTCATCAGCCATGTAGCTAAACATACCCCGAGACACTGATAAAATGTCTCCGAACTCATCTCATCCATACGTGCTCCAGAGTGATCCATCGGCCAGGCGGTCACACGCCTCAAACACCATTTCAATCACCCAAGGATTCATTCATTCAACGCTTTTGCTAGGATGGGTCAAGAATAATCTATAATAATCATGTATTTAATAATGTCGATTTTATTATTGGATAACATAAAGCAAATAAACAGACAAAAACCACGATTCTCTTGATCAATGCAAAATTGGCTACTTCATAAGTAAGGCATACATTTTTAATGTACAACACATCTCTGAGTACTTAAAAAAGCCCTCTATATAATACATTTCTCTTTATTCTTCTTCATAATATTGTTCTTATACTGTAGCTAACCAATAATAAATGAAATACTTTTTACCATTAATGCAACTTCTGGTGCTCCTTCGTTTTGCTGATGGCCTTCTAGTCTGGATCATACGTTGTGAGGTTAAGCTTAATGCAGGCGTTGAGGCTTCCATCAGTTAAACTTAAGCGTAGGATGGTCTTAATGTTTCTCAGATGCGAGAAAGACTGCTCACATGCATTTGTAAAGCCAAACATGGTCAATACGGCATTACTCACACGCTGCATTGTGTGCTGTGTGACGGGACGCTCGTTCCAAGTTTTAAGAATCAGCTGGTCTTCAGTTTCAAGTTCAAGTTCAAGTTCAAGAGATTATTTGTCACATACATATTGAAGTTTTTTCGACTTCTGTCCACTTTTGTTCAGCTGATTGGTCCGACTCGAGGCAGGGAGTTTTCTTAATGTTTGTCTGTCTTACAGAGGGGATCGGCGCATGGGCTCGTAAGCAGTCCAGCAGTGGAACGCCATTCCTCCTGCTCCCAAGAGGATCATTATTATCCACAATTATTATAATGATCCTCAGTGATACATATAATAGTGGCCTGCGTGCCGCAAGTTGAAATGAACAGTAAAACTTTCGCCATGTCGGCGCACCACAGCCATCTCCTTCCCTAAGCCCTTACCTGTGGGCAGAGACTTCCACAAGTTGCGCCTGAGCAGAGACCCGGTAGGGGCAGGGCGCCGAGTAAATGGCGCCCCGGAGTCTTTATGTTGTCCGCAGCCGGTGCTTGACTACTTTGTCCGCCACATTTATATTTTGAATTTTATTTTCAAGTTGTAATTTCTCTTACCTGTTTTACTTTAAAATGACACAGAATAATAATTTATTACTTGTTAATTGTGATGAAAAATTTTAGCTCAAAATTGTATGCGAGCCATATACCGTCATCAAAAGAGCCGTAATTGGCTCGCGAGCCATAGGTTCCCGACCCCTGCTCTAGATTGATTCAATCTTTAAGCTTACTCAGATCTTCCCTGATCGGAACAATATCTCAGTGAGTCGTCACCTTCACTTTTCGGGAATCTTGTGTTGCCTTTGCTGGACCTGTCCAGACGACTCCTTGTTGGATATCTTACGGCCGGTCTCTGACTGCCGCTGGGCACACAACCTGGACATGAAGAGAGTCTCATCATCGTTGCCAGATTGTTGGATAAATTATCCTAGGTGGTCGGTGAGGTTAATCTGCCCGCTACAGGAAAACAAAACTGAGAGTATTAAAGATATTTATTCTGCAAAATAAAGAGAAAGATACCGTCATGCTTCAAAGCAGTGTTCTGATCAGTCTACCCCTATTACTGACGAAGAGGGCTTTATACCAAAGAGAGGTTGTGTGTCAGGTGTCATTTACAACTCTGATCCTCAGTCATATCCCTGGGTGTTCCCCCAAACAGTGATTTAACAGTCAAACTTCGGTCACAGACACAATCCTACTGTACCATAAAACAAACACACAACGCTCTTTTAAGTCCCTCTTGTCCTTATCCTTATCTCCACACAAGGTTAAGTGAAGGATGGAATGTGGTCTGGTTTTTCCAATACTACAACTGAAATGTTTTAGACAGTTTTTACACACAGACACACACAGACAATTTTTTTGTCTCTTTATATTAACTCTGAGTGACTCATAAAAACCCATAGACAATGAGTTTTATAACTAAGTAACATACAAAAGGCTATTGTCCTGTATAAAACATGTAAAACCTCATTCAAATAGTTGATCATGTGCATTTTTCTCTCACAGCCTACATACGTGCAACTGCGGCTCTAGCGCATGCCACTGTGATTGCACTGACGTTTCACCTTCTGGACTTGATAGACCTGCTGGCTAATTTAAGGGTCTTATTGGCCCGACTTAATGGCCTTGTTGGCCGACTTGAAGGACCTGCTGGATGCGTTGCCAAGCCCGCTTTGCGCACTCAAAGTTGTACTGCCACTGCGGTCCAGGCCTTTTGCCCGTTCCTCCAAGCCTGGCTGTCTGTTTGGGCCCACGAGTTCTGTGGAGCCTCAGCCTTCCAAGGGGTCTGAGGGTTCCGTGGGCCCTGGGTGTTCTGACATCATTGCTCTCAGCAATGCCTTGAGGTGAGGCCAATCTTTTTACTCTTAAGCCCTCACCACATGTAGCTGTACTTGGCTATACAGCGAGCTAAACACTCTTGCAATAAGTACCCGGAGACAGGAGCGCACTTTTGGTATCGTTAATGAAAGCGGTGTAAAACTGTGGAACAGTAGAGAAATATGCAGATAAACGATCAATCTCTATGCAGATGTAGATAACGTGTTAATACGTTGTCATAGCTCCCACATTGTATACATACAACAATAACATGAATTATCTCACAAATTGTGCTTTCTCAAGGGCAGTGAAGAGGCTGATGGAAGAGATGTTAATCCGGGTCTGGGACATGATCAGATTGGCTGAGTGTGCCTTGATCTGTTTATGCCTGTTCTGATTTTACTATTATATTATTATACTATCATCCAAATGCTATGATGTTGCAATACTGACTGCGCGGGGGGCGCACCGGGAGGCAGAACAACCGTGTTTTGGTTGCATCTAAATTTTTTAGTATGGCTTTTAAGTTGGTTTTTAACTGTATTTCTGTGTTTGTATTGGAACTGATTTTTTTAATCTGGCTTTTAAATCAGTTTTGAAACTGTATTTCTGTATCAGGATTGGGTCTGAATTTTTGGGACACATCATCAGTAGTGGACCCCAGGACCATGAGGTGTTTGACCATTATCACTAGACACCCTCGCCTGAGGAAGGCCCTCCCGTGGTTGATCAAGCCTCGGAGTGTGTCCCATAGCCAATTGGAGTTCAATTTGGGTTATGCTCGATTGTGGGTAGGCAAAGAGTTTTGCTAAGCATTAATTTAGAATGATTTATGTTAAGAGTTTTGCTAAACATTAATTTTGAATGACCAATTTACTAATGCTTCATGCAATTATGCCATGTCAAGGTTGGTATGGTAAATTATAAAAAAAAAATAAAAGGTTACGTTTAATAGGTAAGTATTTAGAGGTGTCTTGTGTTCCTACTTTGTGTCAGGGTCTTCTGTAGGTTCAGAATGAAGTTAGCTCCTCGGCACATCTGAATTTATGGGGCATAGCTCCACCCATTTTTTGGAATAAACTCCTTTTATTTTCTTTGTTTTCTTCCAATAAAAATCCTAATTGGTTTTAACCAATTGGGGATGGGGGGATGGGTTTTAACCAACTTCATCTTTCATTTTCATAAACGTCCTTTACTTACTCAACTTACTACGCCGGATCGAGCTGTACACTCTACCTTCATCCACTCCCTCATTTTCATGAGGGAAAGGAGGATAGAAGAGAGAAGATAGAAGATAACGTATTGTCAGACGATTTAAAATGCTGAAAAGGCGGTTAGGTTAAAAGCTTGTATGTGCGCCCCACACTGTGTTGGTGTGGGGCGTGGTTGTGTGTTTGGGCGCCGCGCCCCTGCATCGATCTGGTCGCGATTCGCCTATCTCTCCCAGTGCCAAAACTTATATTCACAAATACACCACACAATAGGCCTAGGGCTTGCGGGATGGGTGGGGTGCAAGCTATATAGGTGGGGATGCAGCGGGCAGCTGCCATCTTGCCTGTCACGCTCCTGCCCCAGCGTGCTTCTCGTCCGTTACGAAATGTTAATCCGACTCATATTGGCTTAGAATGCATACACTCGCACACGAATCCTACTCCAAGCAACACTCCACCAGACCAGGGTCTGCGGGGCAGGAGGGGTGTGAGTGATTCAGGGTCGACTTGCCTGAAGGACTTGCATCCCCAACCCCGCAATTTTGACTGCAATAGGCAACAGTACACATTTAGCACTGGGGTTTTCCGGGATGGACAGACAGGCGGTCCTATCACACACACACACACATGCACAACCACCACACCTTCTTTGAATGCACCCCAGCAGCCTTCTGGTTGCATTACTCTCCTTTTCTCCCTCATTTACTGCCATAACTATGACAGGAAGAGGCCAGGTGACCATTTGTCATTCCAGTTTTCCTGGACCTAATCAACTGTTTTTCATTACATGTTGTCGTCCAATGTTAATTTTTTTGTGTAAATGTTTTCAGGTTCTATGTTTAATTGTCTCACCGGCCATGATTCTCTCCCTCTTGGGGTAGTGATCAGTTGTTTATAGACCCAAACATGATAAATAGTTTTCCAAAGAGGGGGGTTGGTGGTGGTTCTCTTTGACCAAAAACTGTGCTCTTGTCATCCTACAGGTCATCCACTGGACAGAATTATTGCAGCAGTTCTTGATGATTTAAGAATTAATAAAGTGTTGCATTGCAGGTGGAGAACTTGAGATACACTTGCGGACTAACTCTGTCCTAGATGCAATGGCATGCAAATACTCTTTGTTGTATGCCCAGCATGCTGACAGGATGGGTTGAAAATAAATAAATAAAAAATAAAATCTCCACGAATTACTCTGTGTGGCAGGATCAGACAAAAGGTCAAACATGTATTTGTCGAGTTAAAAAACGCATTTTCAGCCCATTTAAACGTCGAAAAGGCGGATCGGTTAAACGCTACAGTCATTACTCTGTGTGACAGTGTCAGGCAGTTTAAATACTATGATGAACTAGTATGTGCTGCTAAAGTGTTGTTTGTCAAACAGTTGTAGGTCCTTCTAACATTTATTTTTCGAGTAATGATTATTTTTATCAACGTCTGCACATGTGGGAAAAAACGCATTTTCAGCCGATTTAAACGCCGAAAAGGCGGATCGGTTAAACGCTACAGTCATTACTCTGTGCGACAGTGTCAGACAGTTTAAATACTATGATGAACTAGTATGTGCTGCTAAAGTGTTGTCTGTCAACGAGTTTTAGGCTCATATAAAATGTATTTTTCGAGTTATGAGTATTTTCAGAATTTTGGACGGTTTGCTGCCTTGCTGAATTAGAGAAACACCGAACCAATGTCTCTTTATAGGTGAATGATTCAGAATGCTGCAGTACACCATATCATTTTAATTAATATGAGGAACAATTATGTGCTTAAGTCTTTCTCAAAGACAGTTTAAATACAATGATAAACTAGTATGTGCTGCTAAAGTGTTTGTCAACCAGTTTTAGGCCCATATAAAATGTATTTCTCGAGTTATGATCATTTTCATCAAAGTCTACACATGTGGGAAAAAACGCATTTTCAGCCGATTTAAACGTCGATTTGGCGGAACGGTTAAACGCTTCAGCCATTACTATGTGACAGTGTCAGACAGTTTAAATACAATGATAAACTAGTATGTGCTGCTAAAGTGTTGTTTTTCAAACAGTTTTAGGCCCATTTAAAATGTATTTTTCGAGTTATGATCATGTTCAGAACTTTGGACGATTTGCTGTCTAGCTGAATTAGAGAAACACCGAACAATTGTCTCTTTGTAGGTGCATGATTTTGAATACTGCAGTACACCATATAACTTTAATTAATATGAGGAACAATTATGTGCTTCTTAAGTCTTTCCTAAAGACAGTTTAAATACAATGATAAACTAGTATGTGCTGCTAAGGTCTTGTTTGTCAACCAGTTTTAGGCCCAAATAAAATGTATTTTCGAGTTCTGATAACTTTCATCAAAGTCTACACGTGAGAAAAAACGCATTTTCAGCCGATTTAAACGTCGAAAAGGCGAATCGGTTGAACGCTTCAGTCATTACTCTATGTGACAGTGTCAGAAAGTGTAAATACAATGATAAACTAGTATGTGCTGCTAATGTGTTGTTTGCCAACCAGTTTTAGGCCCATATAAAATGTATTTTTCGAGTTATGATCATTTTCCGAACTTTGGACCGTTTGCTGTCTAGCTGAATTAGAGAAACACCGAACCATTCTCTCTTTGTAGGCGCATGATTTAGAATGGTGCAGTACACCATATAACTTTAATGAATATGAGGAACTATTATGTGCTTCTTAAGTCTTTCTCAAAGACAGTTTAAATACAATGATAAACTAGTATTTGCTGCTAAAGTCTTGTTTGTCAACCAGTTTTAGGCCCATATAAAATGTATTTTTCGAGTTCTGATAATTTTCATCAAAGTCTACACATGTGGGAAAAAACGCATTTTCAGTCGATTTAAACGTCGAAAAGGCGAATCGGTTAAACGCTTAAGTCATTACTCCATGTGACAGTGTCAGACAGTTTAAATACAATTATGAACTAGTGTGTGCTGCTAAAGTGTTGTTTGTCAACCAGTTTTAGGCCCATATAAAATGTATTTTTCGAGTTATGATCATTTTCAGAAATTTGGACGATTTGCTGTCTAGCTGAATTAGAGAAACACCGAACCATTGCCTCTTTGTAGGTGCATGATTTAGAATGCTGCAGTACACCATATAACTTTAATTAATATGAGGAACAATTATGTGCTTCTTAAGTCTTTCGCAAAGACAGTTTAAATACAATGATAAACTAGTATGTGCTGCTAAAGTGTTGTTTGTCAACCAGTTTTAGGCCCATATAAAATGTATTTTTCGAGTTATGATAATTTTCATCAAAGTCTACACGTGGGAAAAAACGCATTTTCAGCCGATTTAAACGTCGAAAAGGCGGAACGGTTAAACGCTTCAGTCATTACTCTATGTGACAGTGTCAGACAGTTTAAATACAATGATAAACTAGTATGTGCTGCTAAAGTGTTGTTTGCCAACCAGTTTTAGGCCCATATAAAATGTATTTTTCGAGTTATGATCATTTTCCGAACTTTGGACCGTTTGCTGTCTAGCTGAATTAGAGAAACACCGAACCATTGTCTCTTTGTAGGCGCATGATTCAGAATACTGCAGCACAGCATAGAAATTTAATTAATATGATGAACTATTATGTGCTTCTTAAGTGTTTCTCACAGAGTTCTAGGCCTATCTAACATGTATTTGTGGAGTTATGATCATTTTCAGAACTTTGGACGATTTGCTGTCGAGCTGAATTAGAGAAACACCGAACCATTGTCTCTTTGTAGGTGAATGATTCAGAATGCTGCAGTACACCATATAACTTTAATTAATATGAGGAACAATTATTTTGCTTCTTAAGTCTTTCTCAAAGACAGTTTAAATACAATGATAAACTAGTATGTGCTACTAAAGTCTTGTTTGTCAACCAGTTTTAGGCCCATATAAAAATGTATTTCTCGAGTTATGATCATTTTCATCAAAGTCTACACATGTGGGAAAAAACGCATTTTCAGCCGATTTAAACGTCGATTTGGCGGAACGGTTAAACGCTTCAGCCTTTACTATGTGACAGTGTCAGACAGTTTAAATACAATGATAAACTAGTATGTGCTGCTAAAGTGTTGTTTTTCAAACAGTTTTAGGCCCATTTAAAATGTATTTTTCGAGTTATGATCATGTTCAGAACTTTGGACGATTTGCTGTCTAGCTGAATTAGAGAAACACCGAACAATTGTCTCTTTGTAGGTGCATGATTTTGAATGCTGCAGTACACCATATAACTTTAATTAATATGAGGAACAATTATGTGCTTCTTAAGTCTTTCTCAAAGACAGTTTAAATACAATGATAAACTAGTATGTGCAGCTAAAGTCTTGTTTGTCAACCAGTTTTAGGCCCATATAAAATGTATTTTTCGAGTTATGATAATTTTCATCAATGTCTACACGTGGGAAAAAACGCATTTTCAGTCGATTTAAACGTCGATTTGGCGGAACGGTTAAACGCTTCAGTCATTACTCTATGTGACAGTGTCAGTCAGTTTAAATACAATGATGAACTAGTATGTGCTGCTAAAGTCTTGTTTGTCAACCAGTTTTAGGCCCATATAAAATGTATTTTTCGAGTTCAGATAATTTTCATCAAAGTCTACACGTGGGAAAAAACGCATTTTCAGTCGATTTAAACGTCGATTTGGCGGAACGGTTAAACACTTCAGTCATTACTCTATGTGACAGTGTCAGACAGTTTAAATACAATGATAAACTAGTATGTGCTGCTAAAGTCTTGTTTGTCAACCAGTTTTAGGCCCAAATAAAATGTATTTTTCGAGTTCTGATAATTTTTCCGAACTTTGGACCGTTTGCTGTCTAGCTGAATTAGAGAAACACCGAACCATTGTCTCTTTGTTGGTGAATGATTCAGAATGCTGCAGTACACCATATAACTTTAATTAATATGAGGAACAATTATTTTGCTTCTTAAGTCTTTCTCAAAGACAGTTTAAATACAATGATAAACTAGTATGTGCTGCTAAAGTGTTGTTTGTCAACCAGTTTTAGGCCCATATAAAATGTATTTTTCGAGTTATGATAATTTTCATCAAAGTCTACACATGTGGGAAAAAACGCATTTTCAGCCGATTTAAACGTCGAAAAGGCGGATCGGTTAAACGCTTCAGCCATTACTCTGTGACAGTGTCAGACAGTTTAAATACAATGATAAACTAGTATGTGCTACTAAAGTCTTGTTTGTCAACCAGTTTTAGGCCCATATAAAATGTATTTTTCGAGTTATGATCATTTTCCGAACTATGGACCGTTTGCTGTCTAGCTGAATTAGAGAAACACCGAACCATTGTCTCTTTGTAGGCGCATGATTCAGAATACTGCAGTACAGCATAGAAATTTAATTAATATGATGAACTATTATGTGCTTCTTAAGTTTTTCTCACAGAGTTCTAGGCCCATCTAACATGTATTTGTGGAGTTATGATCATTTTCAGAACTTTGGACGATTTGCTGTCGAGCTGAATTAGAGAAACACCGAACCATTGTCTCTTTGTAGGTGAATGATTCAGAATGCTGCAGTACACCATATAACTTTAATTAATATGAGGAACAATTATTTTGCTTCTTAAGTCTTTCTCAAAGACAGTTTAAATACAATGATGAACTAGTATGTGCTGCTTATGTCTTGTTTGTCAACCAGTTTTAGGCCCATATAAAATGTATTTTTCGAGTTCTGATAATTTTCATCAAAGTCTACACATGTGGGAAAAAACGCATTTTCAGCCGATTTAAACGTGGAAAAGGCGGATCGGTTAAACGCTTCAGCCATTACTCTGTGACAGTGTCAGACAGTTTAAATACAATGATAAACTAGTATGTGCTACTAAAGTCTTGTTTGTCAACCAGTTTTAGGCCCATATAAAATGTATTTTTCGAGTTCTGATAATTTTCATCAAAGTCTACACGTGAGAAAAAACGCATTTTCAGCCGATTTAAACGTCGAAAAGGCGAATCGGTTGAACGCTTCAGTCATTACTCTATGTGACAGTGTCAGAAAGTGTAAATACAATGATAAACTAGTATGTGCTGCTAATGTGTTGTTTGCCAACCAGTTTTAGGCCCATATAAAATGTATTTTTCGAGTTATGATCATTTTCCGAACTTTGGACCGTTTGCTGTCTAGCTGAATTAGAGAAACACCCAACCATTGTCTCTTTGTAGGCGCATGATTTAGAATGCTGCAGTACACCATATAACTTTAATGAATATGAGGAACTATTATGTGCTTCTTAAGTCTTTCTCAAAGACAGTTTAAATACAATGATAAACTAGTATGTGCTGCTAAAGTCTTGTTTGTCAACCAGTTTTAGGCCCATATAAAATGTATTTTTCGAGTTCTGATAATTTTCATCAAAGTCTACACATGTGGGAAAAAATGCATTTTAAGCCGATTTTAACGTCGATTTGGTGGAACGGTTAAACGCTTCAGTCATTACTCTATGTGACAGTGTCAGACAGTTTAAATACAATGATCAACTAGTATGTGCTGCTAAAGTGTTGTTTGTCAAACAGTTTTAGGCCCATATAAAATGTATTTTTCGAGTTCTGATAATTTTCATCAAAGTCTACACGTGGGAAAAAACGCATTTTCAGCCGATTTTAACGTCGATTTGGCGGAACGGTTAAACGCTTCAGTCATTACTCTATGTGACAGTGTCAGACAGTTTAAATACAATGATAAACTAGTATGTGCTGCTAAAGTGTTGTTTGTCAAACAGTTTTAGGTCCATATAAAATGTATTTTTCGAGTTATGATCATTTTCAGAACTTTGGACGATTTGCTGTCTAGCTGAATTAGAGAAACACCGAACAATTGTCTCTTTGTAGGTGCATGATTTTGAATGCTGCAGTACACCATATAACTTTAATTAATATGAGGAACAATTATGTGCTTCTTAAGTCTTTCTCAAAGACAGTTTAAATACAATGATAAACTAGTATGTGCAGCTAAAGTCTTGTTTGTCAACCAGTTTTAGGCCCATATAAAATGTATTTTTCGAGTTATGATAATTTTCATCAATGTCTACACGTGGGAAAAAACGCATTTTCAGTCGATTTAAACGTCGATTTGGCGGAACGGTTAAACGCTTCAGTCATTACTCTATGTGACAGTGTCAGTCAGTTTAAATACAATGATGAACTAGTATGTGCTGCTAAAGTCTTGTTTGTCAACCAGTTTTAGGCCCATATAAAATGTATTTTTCGAGTTCAGATAATTTTCATCAAAGTCTACACGTGGGAAAAAACGCATTTTCAGTCGATTTAAACGTCGATTTGGCGGAACGGTTAAACACTTCAGTCATTACTCTATGTGACAGTGTCAGACAGTTTAAATACAATGATAAACTAGTATGTGCTGCTAAAGTCTTGTTTGTCAACCAGTTTTAGGCCCAAATAAAATGTATTTTTCGAGTTCTGATAATTTTCCGAACTTTGGACCGTTTGCTGTCTAGCTGAATTAGAGAAACACCGAACCATTGTCTCTTTGTTGGTGAATGATTCAGAATGCTGCAGTACACCATATAACTTTAATTAATATGAGGAACAATTATTTTGCTTCTTAAGTCTTTCTCAAAGACAGTTTAAATACAATGATAAACTAGTATGTGCTGCTAAAGTGTTGTTTGTCAACCAGTTTTAGGCCCATATAAAATGTATTTTTCGAGTTATGATAATTTTCATCAAAGTCTACACATGTGGGAAAAAACGCATTTTCAGCCGATTTAAACGTCGAAAAGGCGGATCGGTTAAACGCTTCAGCCATTACTCTGTGACAGTGTCAGACAGTTTAAATACAATGATAAACTAGTATGTGCTACTAAAGTCTTGTTTGTCAACCAGTTTTAGGCCCATATAAAATGTATTTTTCGAGTTATGATCATTTTCCGAAATTTGGACCGTTTGCTGTCTAGCTGAATTAGAGAAACACCGAACCATTGTCTGTTTGTAGGCGCATGTTTCAGAATACTGCAGTACAGCATAGAAATTTAATTAATATGATGAACTATTATGTGCTTCTTAAGTTTTTCTCACAGAGTTCTAGGCCCATCTAACATGTATTTGTGGAGTTATGATCATTTTCAGAACTTTGGACGATTTGCTGTCGAGCTGAATTAGAGAAACACCGAACCATTGTCTCTTTGTAGGTGAATGATTCAGAATGCTGCAGTACACCATATAACTTTAATTAATATGAGGAACAATTATTTTGCTTCTTAAGTCTTTCTCAAAGACAGTTTAAATACAATGATGAACTAGTATGTGCTGCTTATGTCTTGTTTGTCAACCAGTTTTAGGCCCATATAAAATGTATTTTTCGAGTTCTGATAATTTTCATCAAAGTCTACACATGTGGGAAAAAACGCATTTTCAGCCGATTTAAACTTCGAAAAGGCGGATCGGTTAAACGCTTCAGCCATTACTCTGTGACAGTGTCAGACAGTTTAAATACAATGATAAACTAGTATGTGCTACTAAAGTCTTGTTTGTCAACCAGTTTTAGGCCCATATAAAATGTATTTTTCGAGTTCTGATAATTTTCATCAAAGTCTACACGTGAGAAAAAACGCATTTTCAGCCGATTTAAACGTCGAAAAGGCGAATCGGTTGAACGCTTCAGTCATTACTCTATGTGACAGTGTCAGAAAGTGTAAATACAATGATAAACTAGTATGTGCTGCTAATGTGTTTTTTGCCAACCAGTTTTAGGCCCATATAAAATGTATTTTTCGAGTTATGATCATTTTCCGAACTTTGGACCGTTTGCTGTCTAGCTGAATTAGAGAAACACCGAACCATTGTCTCTTTGTAGGCGCATGATTTAGAATGCTGCAGTACACCATATAACTTTAATGAATATGAGGAACTATTATGTGCTTCTTAAGTCTTTCTCAAAGACAGTTTAAATACAATGATAAACTAGTATGTGCTGCTAAAGTCTTGTTTGTCAACCAGTTTTAGGCCCATATAAAATGTATTTTTCGAGTTCTGATAATTTTCATCAAAGTCTACACATGTGGGAAAAAATGCATTTTAAGCCGATTTTAACGTCGATTTGGTGGAACGGTTTAACGCTTCAGTCATTACTCTATGTGACAGTGTCAGACAGTTTAAATACAATGATCAACTAGTATGTGCTGCTAAAGTGTTGTTTGTCAAACAGTTTTAGGCCCATATAAAATGTATTTTTCGAGTTCTGATAATTTTCATCAAAGTCTACACGTGGGAAAAAACGCATTTTCAGCCGATTTTAACGTCGATTTGGCGGAACGGTTAAACGCTTCAGTCATTACTCTATGTGACAGTGTCAGACAGTTTAAATACAATGATAAACTAGTATGTGCTGCTAAAGTGTTGTTTGTCAAACAGTTTTAGGTCCATATAAAATGTATTTTTCGAGTTATGATCATTTTCAGAACTTTGGACGATTTGCTGTCTAGCTGAATTAGAGAAACACCGAACAATTGTCTCTTTGTAGGTGCATGATTTTGAATGCTGCAGTACACCATATAACTTTAATTAATATGAGGAACAATTATGTGCTTCTTAAGTCTTTCTCAAAGACAGTTTAAATACAATGATAAACTAGTATGTGCAGCTAAAGTCTTGTTTGTCAACCAGTTTTAGGCCCATATAAAATGTATTTTTCGAGTTCAGATAATTTTCATCAAAGTCTACACGTGGGAAAAAACGCATTTTCAGTCGATTTAAACGTCGATTTGGCGGAACGGTTAAACACTTCAGTCATTACTCTATGTGACAGTGTCAGACAGTTTAAATACAATGATAAACTAGTATGTGCTGCTAAAGTCTTGTTTGTCAACCAGTTTTAGGCCCAAATAAAATGTATTTTTCGAGTTCTGATAATTTTCCGAACTTTGGACCGTTTGCTGTCTAGCTGAATTAGAGAAACACCGAACCATTGTCTCTTTGTTGGTGAATGATTCAGAATGCTGCAGTACACCATATAACTTTAATTAATATGAGGAACAATTATTTTGCTTCTTAAGTCTTTCTCAAAGACAGTTTAAATACAATGATAAACTAGTATGTGCTGCTAAAGTGTTGTTTGTCAACCAGTTTTAGGCCCATATAAAATGTATTTTTCGAGTTATGATAATTTTCATCAAAGTCTACACATGTGGGAAAAAACGCATTTTCAGTCGATTTAAACGTCGATTTGGCGGAACGGTTAAACACTTCAGTCATTACTCTATGTGACAGTGTCAGACAGTTTAAATACAATGATAAACTAGTATGTGCTGCTAAAGTCTTGTTTGTCAACCAGTTTTAGGCCCAAATAAAATGTATTTTTCGAGTTCTGATAATTTTCCGAACTTTGGACCGTTTGCTGTCTAGCTGAATTAGAGAAACACCGAACCATTGTCTCTTTGTAGGCGCATGATTCAGAATACTGCAGTACAGCATAGAAATTTAATTAATATGATGAACTATTATGTGCTTCTTAAGTTTTTCTCACAGAGTTCTAGGCCCATCTAACATGTATTTGTGGAGTTATGATCATTTTCAGAACTTTGGACGATTTGCTGTCGAGCTGAATTAGAGAAACACCGAACCATTGTCTCTTTGTAGGTGAATGATTCAGAATGCTGCAGTACACCATATAACTTTAATTAATATGAGGAACAATTATTTTGCTTCTTAAGTCTTTCTCAAAGACAGTTTAAATACAATGATGAACTAGTATGTGCTGCTAAAGTGTTGTTTGTCAACCAGTTTTAGGCCCATATAAAATGTATTTTTCGAGTTATGATCATTTTCAGAACTTTGGACGATTTGCTGTCGAGCTGAATTAGAGAAACACCGAACCATTGTCTCTTTGTAGGTGAATGATTCAGAATGCTGCAGTACACCATATAACTTTAATTAATATGAGGAACAATTATTTTGCTTCTTAAGTCTTTCTCAAAGACAGTTTAAATACAATGATGAACTAGTATGTGCTGCTAAAGTGTTGTTTGTCAACCAGTTTTAGGCCCATATAAAATGTATTTTTCGAGTTCTGATAATTTTCATCAAAGTCTACACATGTGGGAAAAAACGCATTTTCAGCCGATTTAAACGTCGAAAAGGCGGATCGGTTAAACGCTTCAGCCATTACTCTGTGACAGTGTCAGACAGTTTAAATACAATGATAAACTAGTATGTGCTACTAAAGTCTTGTTTGTCAACCAGTTTTAGGCCCATATAAAATGTATTTCTCGAGTTATGATCATTTTCATCAAAGTACACATGTGGGAAAAAACGCATTTTCAGCCGATTTAAACGTCGATTTGGCGGAACGGTTAAACGCTTCAGCCTTTACTATGTGACAGTGTCAGACAGTTTAAATACAATGATAAACTAGTATGTGCTGCTAAAGTGTTGTTTTTCAAACAGTTTTAGGCCCATTTAAAATGTATTTTTCGAGTTATGATCATGTTCAGAACTTTGGACGATTTGCTGTCTAGCTGAATTAGAGAAACACCGAACAATTGTCTCTTTGTAGGTGCATGATTTTGAATACTGCAGTACACCATATAACTTTAATTAATATGAGGAACAATTATGTGCTTCTTAAGTCTTTCCTAAAGACAGTTTAAATACAATGATAAACTAGTATGTGCTGCTAAAGTCTTGTTTGTCAACCAGTTTTAGGCCCAAATAAAATGTGTTTTTCGAGTTCTGATAATTTTCATCAAAGTCTACACGTGAGAAAAAACGCATTTTCAGCCGATTTAAACGTCGAAAAGGCGAATCGGTTGAACGCTTCAGTCATTACTCTATGTGACAGTGTCAGAAAGTGTAAATACAATGATAAACTAGTATGTGCTGCTAATGTGTTGTTTGCCAACCAGTTTTAGGCCCATATAAAATGTATTTTTCGAGTTATGATCATTTTCCGAACTTTGGACCGTTTGCTGTCTAGCTGAATTAGAGAAACACCGAACCATTGTCTCTTTGTAGGCGCATGATTTAGAATGCTGCAGTACACCATATAACTTTAATGAATATGAGGAACTATTATGTGCTTCTTAAGTCTTTCTCAAAGACAGTTTAAATACAATGATGAACTAGTATGTGCTGCTAAAGTCTTGTTTGTCAAACAGTTTTAGGCCCATATAAAATGTATTTTTCGAGTTCTGATAATTTTCATCAAAGTCTACACGTGGGAAAAAACGCATTTTCAGCCGATTTTAACGTCGATTTGGCGGAACGGTTAAACGCTTCAGTCATTACTCTATGTGACAGTGTCAGACAGTTTAAATACAATGATAAACTAGTATGTGCTGCTAAAGTGTTGTTTGTCAAACAGTTTTAGGTCCATATAAAATGTATTTTTCGAGTTATGATCATTTTCAGAACTTTGGACGATTTGCTGTCTAGCTGAATTAGAGAAACACCGAACAATTGTCTCTTTGTAGGTGCATGATTTTGAATGCTGCAGTACACCATATAACTTTAATTAATATGAGGAACAATTATGTGCTTCTTAAGTCTTTCTCAAAGACAGTTTAAATACAATGATAAACTAGTATGTGCAGCTAAAGTCTTGTTTGTCAACCAGTTTTAGGCCCATATAAAATGTATTTTTCGAGTTATGATAATTTTCATCAATGTCTACACGTGGGAAAAAACGCATTTTCAGTCGATTTAAACGTCGATTTGGCGGAACGGTTAAACGCTTCAGTCATTACTCTATGTGACAGTGTCAGTCAGTTTAAATACAATGATGAACTAGTATGTGCTGCTAAAGTCTTGTTTGTCAACCAGTTTTAGGCCCATATAAAATGTATTTTTCGAGTTCAGATAATTTTCATCAAAGTCTACACGTGGGAAAAAACGCATTTTCAGTCGATTTAAACGTCGATTTGGCGGAACGGTTAAACACTTCAGTCATTACTCTATGTGACAGTGTCAGACAGTTTAAATACAATGATAAACTAGTATGTGCTGCTAAAGTCTTGTTTGTCAACCAGTTTTAGGCCCAAATAAAATGTATTTTTCGAGTTCTGATAATTTTCCGAACTTTGGACCGTTTGCTGTCTAGCTGAATTAGAGAAACACCGAACCATTGTCTCTTTGTTGGTGAATGATTCAGAATGCTGCAGTACACCATATTACTTTAATTAATATGAGGAACAATTATTTTGCTTCTTAAGTCTTTCTCAAAGACAGTTTAAATACAATGATAAACTAGTATGTGCTGCTAAAGTGTTGTTTGTCAACCAGTTTTAGGCCCATATAAAATGTATTTTTCGAGTTATGATAATTTTCATCAAAGTCTACACATGTGGGAAAAAACGCATTTTCAGCCGATTTAAACGTCGAAAAGGCGGATCGGTTAAACGCTTCAGCCATTACTCTGTGACAGTGTCAGACAGTTTAAATACAATGATAAACTAGTATGTGCTACTAAAGTCTTGTTTGTCAACCAGTTTTAGGCCCATATAAAATGTATTTTTCGAGTTATGATCATTTTCCGAACTTTGGACCGTTTGCTGTCTAGCTGAATTAGAGAAACACCGAACCATTGTCTCTTTGTAGGCGCATGATTCAGAATACTGCAGTACAGCATAGAAATTTAATTAATATGATGAACTATTATGTGCTTCTTAAGTTTTTCTCACAGAGTTCTAGGCCCATCTAACATGTATTTGTGGAGTTATGATCATTTTCAGAACTTTGGACGATTTGCTGTCGAGCTGAATTAGAGAAACACCGAACCATTGTCTCTTTGTAGGTGAATGATTCAGAATGCTGCAGTACACCATATAACTTTAATTAATATGAGGAACAATTATTTTGCTTCTTAAGTCTTTCTCAAAGACAGTTTAAATACAATGATGAACTAGTATGTGCTGCTTATGTCTTGTTTGTCAACCAGTTTTAGGCCCATATAAAATGTATTTTTCGAGTTCTGATAATTTTCATCAAAGTCTACACATGTGGGAAAAAATGCATTTTCAGCTGATTTTAACGTCGATTTGGTGGAACGGTTAAACGCTTCAGTCATTACTCTATGTGACAGTGTCAGACAGTTTAAATACAATGATCAACTAGTATGTGCTGCTAAAGTGTTGTTTGTCAAACAGTTTTAGGCCCATATAAAATGTATTTTTCGAGTTATGATAATTTTCATCAAAGTCTACACGTGGGAAAAAACGCATTTTCAGCCGATTTTAACGTCGATTTGGCGGAACGGTTAAACGCTTCAGTCATTACTCTATGTGACAGTGTCAGACAGTTTAAATACAATGATAAACTAGTATGTGCTGCTAAAGTGTTGTTTGTCAAACAGTTTTAGGTCCATATAAAATGTATTTTTCGAGTTATGATCATTTTCAGAACTTTGGACGATTTGCTGTCTAGCTGAATTAGAGAAACACCGAACAATTGTCTCTTTGTAGGTGCATGATTTTGAATGCTGCAGTACACCATATAACTTTAATTAATATGAGGAACAATTATGTGCTTCTTAAGTCTTTCTCAAAGACAGTTTAAATACAATGATAAACTAGTATGTGCTGCTAAAGTCTTGTTTGTCAACCAGTTTTAGGCCCATATAAAATGTATTTTTCGAGTTATGATAATTTTCATCAAAGTCTACACATGTGGGAAAAAACGCATTTTCAGCCGATTTAAACGTCGAAAAGGCGGATCGGTTAAACGCTTCAGCCATTACTCTGTGACAGTGTCAGACAGTTTAAATACAATGATAAACTAGTATGTGCTACTAAAGTCTTGTTTGTCAACCAGTTTTAGGCCCATATAAAATGTATTTCTCGAGTTATGATCATTTTCATCAAAGTACACATGTGGGAAAAAACGCATTTTCAGCCGATTTAAACGTCGATTTGGCGGAACGGTTAAACGCTTCAGCCTTTACTATGTGACAGTGTCAGACAGTTTAAATACAATGATAAACTAGTATGTGCTGCTAAAGTGTTGTTTTTCAAACAGTTTTAGGCCCATTTAAAATGTATTTTTCGAGTTATGATCATGTTCAGAACTTTGGACGATTTGCTGTCTAGCTGAATTAGAGAAACACCGAACAATTGTCTCTTTGTAGGTGCATGATTTTGAATACTGCAGTACACCATATAACTTTAATTAATATGAGGAACAATTATGGTTCTTCTTAAGTCTTTCCTAAAGACAGTTTAAATACAATGATAAACTAGTATGTGCTGCTAAAGTCTTGTTTGTCAACCAGTTTTAGGCCCAAATAAAATGTGTTTTTCGAGTTCTGATAATTTTCATCAAAGTCTACACGTGAGAAAAAACGCATTTTCAGCCGATTTAAACGTCGAAAAGGCGAATCGGTTGAACGCTTCAGTCATTACTCTATGTGACAGTGTCAGAAAGTGTAAATACAATGATAAACTAGTATGTGCTGCTAATGTGTTGTTTGCCAACCAGTTTTAGGCCCATATAAAATGTATTTTTCGAGTTATGATCATTTTCCGAACTTTGGACCGTTTGCTGTCTAGCTGAATTAGAGAAACACCGAACCATTGTCTCTTTGTAGGCGCATGATTTAGAATGCTGCAGTACACCATATAACTTTAATGAATATGAGGAACTATTATGTGCTTCTTAAGTCTTTCTCAAAGACAGTTTAAATACAATGATAAACTAGTATGTGCTGCTAAAGTCTTGTTTGTCAACCAGTTTTAGGCCCATATAAAATGTATTTTTCGAGTTCTGATAATTTTCATCAAAGTCTACACATGTGGGAAAAAATGCATTTTAAGCCGATTTTAACGTCGATTTGGTGGAACGGTTAAACGCTTCAGTCATTACTCTATGTGACAGTGTCAGACAGTTTAAATACAATGATCAACTAGTATGTGCTGCTAAAGTGTTGTTTGTCAACCAGTTTTAGGCCCATATAAAATGTATTTTTCGAGTTCTAATAATTTTCATCAAAGTCTACACGTGGGAAAAAACGCATTTTCAGCCGATTTTAACGTCGATTTGGCGGAACGGTTAAACGCTTCAGTCATTACTCTATGTGACAGTGTCAGACAGTTTAAATACAATGATAAACTAGTATGTGCTGCTAAAGTGTTGTTTGTCAAACAGTTTTAGGTCCATATAAAATGTATTTTTCGAGTTATGATCATTTTCAGAACTTTGGACGATTTGCTGTCTAGCTGAATTAGAGAAACACCGAACAATTGTCTCTTTGTAGGTGCATGATTTTGAATGCTGCAGTACACCATATAACTTTAATTAATATGAGGAACAATTATGTGCTTCTTAAGTCTTTCTCAAAGACAGTTTAAATACAATGATAAACTAGTATGTGCAGCTAAAGTCTTGTTTGTCAACCAGTTTTAGGCCCATATAAAATGTATTTTTCGAGTTATGATAATTTTCATCAATGTCTACACGTGGGAAAAAACGCATTTTCAGTCGATTTAAACGTCGATTTGGCGGAACGGTTAAACGCTTCAGTCATTACTCTATGTGACAGTGTCAGTCAGTTTAAATACAATGATGAACTAGTATGTGCTGCTAAAGTCTTGTTTGTCAACCAGTTTTAGGCCCATATAAAATGTATTTTTCGAGTTCAGATAATTTTCATCAAAGTCTACACGTGGGAAAAAACGCATTTTCAGTCGATTTAAACGTCGATTTGGCGGAACGGTTAAACACTTCAGTCATTACTCTATGTGACAGTGTCAGACAGTTTAAATACAATGATAAACTAGTATGTGCTGCTAAAGTCTTGTTTGTCAACCAGTTTTAGGCCCAAATAAAATGTATTTTTCGAGTTCTGATAATTTTCCGAACTTTGGACCGTTTGCTGTCTAGCTGAATTAGAGAAACACCGAACCATTGTCTCTTTGTTGGTGAATGATTCAGAATGCTGCAGTACACCATATAACTTTAATTAATATGAGGAACAATTATTTTGCTTCTTAAGTCTTTCTCAAAGACAGTTTAAATACAATGATAAACTAGTATGTGCTGCTAAAGTGTTGTTTGTCAACCAGTTTTAGGCCCATATAAAATGTATTTTTCGAGTTATGATAATTTTCATCAAAGTCTACACATGTGGGAAAAAACGCATTTTCAGCCGATTTAAACGTCGAAAAGGCGGATCGGTTAAACGCTTCAGCCATTACTCTGTGACAGTGTCAGACAGTTTAAATACAATGATAAACTAGTATGTGCTACTAAAGTCTTGTTTGTCAACCAGTTTTAGGCCCATATAAAATGTATTTTTCGAGTTATGATCATTTTCCGAACTTTGGACCGTTTGCTGTCTAGCTGAATTAGAGAAACACCGAACCATTGTCTCTTTGTAGGCGCATGATTCAGAATACTGCAGTACAGCATAGAAATTTAATTAATATGATGAACTATTATGTGCTTCTTAAGTTTTTCTCACAGAGTTCTAGGCCCATCTAACATGTATTTGTGGAGTTATGATCATTTTCAGAACTTTGGACGATTTGCTGTCGAGCTGAATTAGAGAAACACCGAACCATTGTCTCTTTGTAGGTGAATGATTCAGAATGCTGCAGTACACCATATAACTTTAATTAATATGAGGAACAATTATTTTGCTTCTTAAGTCTTTCTCAAAGACAGTTTAAATACAATGATGAACTAGTATGTGCTGCTTATGTCTTGTTTGTCAACCAGTTTTAGGCCCATATAAAATGTATTTTTCGAGTTCTGATAATTTTCATCAAAGTCTACACATGTGGGAAAAAATGCATTTTCAGCTGATTTTAACGTCGATTTGGTGGAACGGTTAAACGCTTCAGTCATTACTCTATGTGACAGTGTCAGACAGTTTAAATACAATGATCAACTAGTATGTGCTGCTAAAGTGTTGTTTGTCAAACAGTTTTAGGCCCATATAAAATGTATTTTTCGAGTTCTGATAATTTTCATCAAAGTCTACACGTGGGAAAAAACGCATTTTCAGCCGATTTTAACGTCGATTTGGCGGAACGGTTAAACGCTTCAGTCATTACTCTATGTGACAGTGTCAGACAGTTTAAATACAATGATAAACTAGTATGTGCTGCTAAAGTGTTGTATGTCAAACAGTTTTAGGTCCATATAAAATGTATTTTTCGAGTTATGATCATTTTCAGAACTTTGGACGATTTGCTGTCTAGCTGAATTAGAGAAACACCGAACAATTGTCTCTTTGTAGGTGCATGATTTTGAATGCTGCAGTACACCATATAACTTTAATTAATATGAGGAACAATTATGTGCTTCTTAAGTCTTTCTCAAAGACAGTTTAAATACAATGATAAACTAGTATGTGCAGCTAAAGTCTTGTTTGTCAACCAGTTTTAGGCCCATATAAAATGTATTTTTCGAGTTATGATAATTTTCATCAATGTCTACACGTGGGAAAAAACGCATTTTCAGTCGATTTAAACGTCGATTTGGCGGAACCGTTAAACGCTTCAGTCATTACTCTATGTGACAGTGTCAGTCAGTTTAAATACAATGATGAACTAGTATGTGCTGCTAAAGTCTTGTTTGTCAACCAGTTTTAGGTCCATATAAAATGTATTTTTCGAGTTATGATCATTTTCAGAACTTTGGACGATTTGCTGTCTAGCTGAATTAGAGAAACACCGAACAATTGTCTCTTTGTAGGTGCATGATTTTGAATGCTGCAGTACACCATATAACTTTAATTAATATGAGGAACAATTATGTGCTTCTTAAGTCTTTCTCAAAGACAGTTTAAATACAATGATAAACTAGTATGTGCAGCTAAAGTCTTGTTTGTCAACCAGTTTTAGGCCCATATAAAATGTATTTTTCGAGTTATGATAATTTTCATCAATGTCTACACGTGGGAAAAAACGCATTTTCAGTAGATTTAAACGTCGATTTGGCGGAACGGTTAAACGCTTCAGTCATTACTCTATGTGACAGTGTCAGTCAGTTTAAATACAATGATGAACTAGTATGTGCTGCTAAAGTCTTGTTTGTCAACCAGTTTTAGGCCCATATAAAATGTATTTTTCCAGTTCAGATAATTTTCATCAAAGTCTACACGTGGGAAAAAACGCATTTTCAGTCGATTTAAACGTCGATTTGGCGGAACGGTTAAACGCTTCAGTCATTACTCTATGTGACAGTGTCAGACAGTTTAAATACAATGATAAACTAGTATGTGCTGCTAAAGTCTTGTTTGTCAACCAGTTTTAGGCCCAAATAAAATGTATTTTTCGAGTTCTGATAATTTTCATCAAAGTCTACACGTGAGAAAAAACGCATTTTCAGCCGATTTAAACGTTGAAAAGGCGAATCGGTTGAACGCTTCAGTCATTACTCCTTGTGACAGTGTCAGAAAGTGTAAATACAATGATAAACTAGTATGTGCTGCTAAAGTGTTGTTTGCCAACCAGTTTTAGGCCCATATAAAATGTATTTTTCGAGTTATGATCATTTTCCGAACTTTGGACCGTTTGCTGTCTAGCTGAATTAGAGAAACACCGAACCATTGTCTCTTTGTAGGCTTATGATTTAGAATGCTGCAGTACACCATATAACTTTAATGAATATGAGGAACTATTATGTGCTTCTTAAGTCTTTCTCAAAGACAGTTTAAATACAATGATAAACTAGTATGTGCTGCTAAAGTGTTGTTTGTCAACCAGTTTTAGGCCCATATAAAATGTATTTTTCGAGTTCTGATAATTTTCATCAAAGTCTACACATGTGGGAAAAAATGCATTTTAAGCCGATTTTAACGTCGATTTGGTGGAACGGTTAAACGCTTCAGTCATTACTCTATGTGACAGTGTCAGACAGTTTAAATACAATGATCAACTAGTATGTGCTGCTAAAGTGTTGTTTGTCAAACAGTTTTAGGCCCATATAAAATGTATTTTTCGAGTTCAGATAATTTTCATCAAAGTCTACACGTGGGAAAAAACGCATTTTCAGCCGATTTTAACGTCGATTTGGCGGAACGGTTAAACGCTTCAGTCATTACTCTATGTGACAGTGTCAGACAGTTTAAATACAATGATAAACTAGTATGTGCTGCTAAATTGTTGTTTGTCAAACAGTTTTAGGTCCATATAAAATGTATTTTTCGAGTTATGATCATTTTCAGAACTTTGGACGATTTGCTGTCTAGCTGAATTAGAGAAACACCGAACAATTGTCTCTTTGTAGGTGCATGATTTTGAATGCTGCAGTACACCATATAACTTTAATTAATATGAGGAACAATTATGTGCTTCTTAAGTCTTTCTCAAAGACAGTTTAAATACAATGATAAACTAGTATGTGCAGCTAAAGTCTTGTTTGTCAACCAGTTTTAGGCCCATATAAAATGTATTTTTCGAGTTATGATAATTTTCATCAATGTCTACACGTGGGAAAAAACGCATTTTCAGTCGATTTAAACGTCGATTTGACGGAACGGTTAAACGCTTCAGTCATTACTCTATGTGACAGTGTCAGTCAGTTTAAATACAATGATGAACTAGTATGTGCTGCTAAAGTCTTGTTTGTCAACCAGTTTTAGGCCCATATAAAATGTATTTTTCGAGTTCAGATAATTTTCATAAAGTCTACACATGGGAAAAAACGCATTTTCAGTCGATTTAAACGTCGATTTGGCGGAACGGTTAAACACTTCAGTCATTACTCTATGTGACAGTGTCAGACAGTTTAAATACAATGATAAACTAGTATGTGCTGCTAAAGTCTTGTTTGTCAACCAGTTTTAGGCCCAAATAAAATGTATTTTTCGAGTTCTGATAATTTTCCGAACTTTGGACCGTTTGCTGTCTAGCTGAATTAGAGAAACACCGAACCATTGTCTCTTTGTTGGTGAATGATTCAGAATGCTGCAGTACACCATATAACTTTAATTAATATGAGGAACAATTATTTTGCTTCTTAAGTCTTTCTCAAAGACAGTTTAAATACAATGATAAACTAGTATGTGCTGCTAAAGTGTTGTTTGTCAACCAGTTTTAGGCCCATATAAAATGTATTTTTCGAGTTCTGATAATTTTCATCAAAGTCTACACGTGGGAAAAAACGCATTTTCAGCCGATTTTAACGTCGATTTGGCGGAACGGTTAAACGCTTCAGTCATTACTCTATGTGACAGTGTCAGACAGTTTAAATACAATGATAAACTAGTATGTGCTGCTAAAGTGTTGTTTGCCAACCAGTTTTAGGCCCATATAAAATGTATTTTTCGAGTTATGATCATTTTCCGAACTTTGGACCGTTTGCTGTCTAGCTGAATTAGAGAAACCCCCGAACCATTGTCTCTTTGTAGGCGCATGATTCAGAATACTGCAGTACAGCATAGAAATTTAATTAATATGATGAACTATTATGTGCTTCTTAAGTTTTTCTCACAGAGTTCTAGGCCCATCTAACATGTATTTGTGGAGTTATGATCATTTTCAGAACTTTGGACGATTTGCTGTCGAGCTGAATTAGAGAAACACCGAACCATTGTCTCTTTGTAGGTGAATGATTCAGAATGCTGCAGTACACCATATAACTTTAATTAATATGAGGAACAATTATGTGCTTCTTAAGTCTTTCTCAAAGACAGTTTAAATACAATGATAAACTAGTATGTGCAGCTAAAGTCTTGTTTGTCAACCAGTTTTAGGCCCATATAAAATGTATTTTTCGAGTTATGATAATTTTCATCAATGTCTACACGTGGGAAAAAACGCATTTTCAGTCGATTTAAACGTCGATTTGGCGGAACGGTTAAACGCTTCAGTCATTACTCTATGTGACAGTGTCAGTCAGTTTAAATACAATGATGAACTAGTATGTGCTGCTAAAGTCTTGTTTGTCAACCAGTTTTAGGCCCATATAAAATGTATTTTTCGAGTTCAGATAATTTTCATCAAAGTCTACACATGGGAAAAAACGCATTTTCAGTCGATTTAAACGTCGATTTGGCGGAACGGTTAAACACTTCAGTCATTACTCTATGTGACAGTGTCAGACAGTTTAAATACAATGATAAACTAGTATGTGCTGCTAAAGTCTTGTTTGTCAACCAGTTTTAGGCCCAAATAAAATGTATTTTTCGAGTTCTGATAATTTTCCGAACTTTGGACCGTTTGCTGTCTAGCTGAATTAGAGAAACACCGAACCATTGTCTCTTTGTTGGTGAATGATTCAGAATGCTGCAGTACACCATATAACTTTAATTAATATGAGGAACAATTATTTTGCTTCTTAAGTCTTTCTCAAAGACAGTTTAAATACAATGATAAACTAGTATGTGCTGCTAAAGTGTTGTTTGTCAACCAGTTTTAGGCCCATATAAAATGTATTTTTCGAGTTCTGATAATTTTCATCAAAGTCTACACGTGGGAAAAAACGCATTTTCAGCCGATTTTAACGTCGATTTGGCGGAACGGTTAAACGCTTCAGTCATTACTCTATGTGACAGTGTCAGACAGTTTAAATACAATGATAAACTAGTATGTGCTGCTAAAGTGTTGTTTGCCAACCAGTTTTAGGCCCATATAAAATGTATTTTTCGAGTTATGATCATTTTCCGAACTTTGGACCGTTTGCTGTCTAGCTGAATTAGAGAAACACCGAACCATTGTCTCTTTGTAGGCGCATGATTCAGAATACTGCAGTACAGCATAGAAATTTAATTAATATGATGAACTATTATGTGCTTCTTAAGTTTTTCTCACAGAGTTCTAGGCCCATCTAACATGTATTTGTGGAGTTATGATCATTTTCAGAACTTTGGACGATTTGCTGTCGAGCTGAATTAGAGAAACACCGAACCATTGTCTCTTTGTAGGTGAATGATTCAGAATGCTGCAGTACACCATATAACTTTAATTAATATGAGGAACAATTATTTTGCTTCTTAAGTCTTTCTCAAAGACAGTTTAAATACAATGATGAACTAGTATGTGCTGCTTATGTCTTGTTTGTCAACCAGTTTTAGGCCCATATAAAATGTATTTTTCGAGTTCTGATAATTTTCATCAAAGTCTACACATGTGGGAAAAAATGCATTTTCAGCTGATTTTAACGTCGATTTGGTGGAACGGTTAAACGCTTCAGTCATTACTCTATGTGACAGTGTCAGACAGTTTAAATACAATGATAAACTAGTATGTGCTGCTAAAGTGTTGTTTGCCAACCAGTTTTAGGCCCATATAAAATGTATTTTTCGAGTTATGATCATTTTCCGAACTTTGGACCGTTTGCTGTCTAGCTGAATTAGAGAAACACCGAACCATTGTCTCTTTGTAGGCGCATGATTTAGAATGCTGCAGTACACCATATAACTTTAATGAATATGAGGAACTATTATGTGCTTCTTAAGTCTTTCTCAAAGACAGTTTAAATACAATGATAAACTAGTATGTGCTGCTAAAGTGTTGTTTGTCAACCAGTTTTAGGCCCATATAAAATGTATTTTTCGAGTTCTGATAATTTTCATCAAAGTCTACACATGTGGGAAAAAATGCATTTTAAGCCGATTTTAACGTCGATTTGGTGGAACGGTTAAACGCTTCAGTCATTACTCTATGTGACAGTGTCAGACAGTTTAAATACAATGATCAACTAGTATGTGCTGCTAAAGTGTTGTTTGTCAAACAGTTTTAGGCCCATATAAAATGTATTATTCGAGTTCTGATAATTTTCATCAAAGTCTACACGTGGGAACAAACGCATTTTCAGCCGATTTTAACGTCGATTTGGCGGAACGGTTAAACGCTTCAGTCATTACTCTATGTGACAGTGTCAGACAGTTTAAATACAATGATAAACTAGTATGTGCTGCTAAAGTGTTGTATGTCAAACAGTTTTAGGTCCATATAAAATGTATTTTTCGAGTTATGATCATTTTCAGAACTTTGGACGATTTGCTGTCTAGCTGAATTAGAGAAACACCGAACAATTGTCTCTTTGTAGGTGCATGATTTTGAATGCTTCAGTACACCATATAACTTTAATTAATATGAGGAACAATTATGTGCTTCTTAAGTCTTTCTCAAAGACAGTTTAAATACAATGATAAACTAGTATGTGCAGCTAAAGTCTTGTTTGTCAACCAGTTTTAGGCCCATATAAAATGTATTTTTCGAGTTATGATAATTTTCATCAATGTCTACACGTGGGAAAAAACGCATTTTCAGTCGATTTAAACGTCGATTTGGCGGAACGGTTAAACGCTTCAGTCATTACTCTATGTGACAGTGTCAGTCAGTTTAAATACAATGATGAACTAGTATGTGCTGCTAAAGTCTTGTTTGTCAACCAGTTTTAGGCCCATATAAAATGTATTTTTCGAGTTCAGATAATTTTCATCAAAGTCTACACGTGGGAAAAAACGCATTTTCAGTCGATTTAAACGTCGATTTGGCGGAACGGTTAAACACTTCAGTCATTACTCTATGTGACAGTGTCAGACAGTTTAAATACAATGATAAACAAGTATGTGCTGCTAAAGTCTTGTTTGTCAACCAGTTTTAGGCCCAAATAAAATGTATTTTTCGAGTTCTGATAATTTTCATCAAAGTCTACACGTGAGAAAAAACGCATTTTCAGCCGATTTAAACGTTGAAAAGGCGAATCGGTTGAACGCTTCAGTCATTACTCCTTGTGACAGTGTCAGAAAGTGTAAATACAATGATAAACTAGTATGTGCTGCTAAAGTGTTGTTTGCCAACCAGTTTTAGGCCCATATAAAATGTGTTTTTCGAGTTATGATCATTTTCCGAACTTTGGACCGTTTGCTGTCTAGCTGAATTAGAGAAACACCGAACCATTGTCTCTTTGTAGGCGCATGATTCAGAATACTGCAGTACAGCATAGAAATTTAATTAATATGATGAACTATTATGTGCTTCTTAAGTTTTTCTCACAGAGTTCTAGGCCCATCTAAAATGTATTTGTGGAGTTATGATCATTTTCAGAACTTTGGACGATTTGCTGTCGAGCTGAATTAGAGAAACACCGAACCATTGTCTCTTTGTAGGTGAATGATTCAGAATGCTGCAGTACACCATATAACTTTAATTAATATGAGGAACAATTATTTTGCTTCTTAAGTCTTTCTCAAAGACAGTTTAAATACAATGATGAACTAGTATGTGCTGCTTATGTCTTGTTTGTCAACCAGTTTTAGGCCCATATAAAATGTATTTTTCGAGTTCTGATAATTTTCATCAAAGTCTACACATGTGGGAAAAAATGCATTTTCAGCTGATTTTAACGTCGATTTGGTGGAACGGTTAAACGCTTCAGTCATTACTCTATGTGACAGTGTCAGACAGTTTAAATACAATGATAAACTAGTATGTGCTGCTAAAGTGTTGTTTGCCAACCAGTTTTAGGCCCATATAAAATGTATTTTTCGAGTTATGATCATTTTCCGAACTTTGGACCGTTTGCTTTCTAGCTGAATTAGAGAAACACCGAACCATTGTCTCTTTGTAGGCGCATGATTTAGAATGCTGCAGTACACCATATAACTTTAATGAATATGAGGAACTATTATGTGCTTCTTAAGTCTTTCTCAAAGACAGTTTAAATACAATGATAAACTAGTATGTGCTGCTATAGTGTTGTTTGTCAACCAGTTTTAGGCCCATATAAAATGTATTTTTCGAGTTCTGATAATTTTCATCAAAGTCTACACATGTGGGAAAAAATGCATTTTAAGCCGATTTTAACGTCGATTTGGTGGAACGGTTAAACGCTTCAGTCATTACTCTATGTGACAGTGTCAGACAGTTTAAATACAATGATCAACTAGTATGTGCTGCTAAAGTGTTGTTTGTCAAACAGTTTTAGGCCCATATAAAATGTATTTTTCGAGTTCTGATAATTTTCATCAAAGTCTACACGTGGGAAAAAACGCATTTTCAGCCGATTTTAACGTCGATTTGGCGGAACGGTTAAACGCTTCAGTCATTACTCTATGTGACAGTGTCAGACAGTTTAAATACAATGATAAACTAGTATGTGCTGCTAAAGTGTTGTATGTCAAACAGTTTTAGGTCCATATAAAATGTATTTTTCGAGTTATGATCATTTTCAGAACTTTGGACGATTTGCTGTCTAGCTGAATTAGAGAAACACCGAACAATTGTCTCTTTGTAGGTGCATGATTTTGAATGCTGCAGTACACCATATAACTTTAATTAATATGAGGAACAATTATGTGCTTCTTAAGTCTTTCTCAAAGACAGTTTAAATACAATGATAAACTAGTATGTGCAGCTAAAGTCTTGTTTGTCAACCAGTTTTAGGCCCATATAAAATGTATTTTTCGAGTTATGATAATTTTCATCAATGTCTACACGTGGGAAAAAACGCATTTTCAGTCGATTTAAACGTCGATTTGGCGGAACGGTTAAACGCTTCAGTCATTACTCTATGTGACAGTGTCAGTCAGTTTAAATACAATGATGAACTAGTATGTGCTGCTAAAGTCTTGTTTGTCAACCAGTTTTAGGCCCATATAAAATGTATTTTTCGAGTTCAGATAATTTTCATCAAAGTCTACACGTGGGAAAAAACGCATTTTCAGTCGATTTAAACGTCGATTTGGCGGAACGGTTAAACACTTCAGTCATTACTCTATGTGACAGTGTCAGACAGTTTAAATACAATGATAAACAAGTATGTGCTGCTAAAGTCTTGTTTGTCAACCAGTTTTAGGCCCAAATAAAATGTATTTTTCGAGTTCTGATAATTTTCATCAAAGTCTACACATGTGGGAAAAAACGCATTTTCAGCCGATTTAAACGTCGAAAAGGCGAATCGGTTGAACGCTTCAGTCATTACTCTATGTGACAGTGTCAGAAAGTGTAAATACAATGATAAACTTGTATGGGCTGCTAATGTGTTGTTTGCCAACCAGTTTTAGGCCCATATAAAATGTATTTTTCGAGTTATGATCATTTTCCGAACTTTGGACCGTTTGCTGTCTAGCTGAATTAGAGAAACACCGAACCATTGTCTCTTTGTAGGCGCATGATTCAGAATACTGCAGTACAGCATAGAAATTTAATTATTATGATGAACTATTATGTGCTTCTTAAGTGTTTCTCACAGAGTTCTAGGCCCATCTAACATGTATTTGTGGAGTTATGATCATTTTCAGAACTTTGGACGATTTGCTGTCGAGCTGAATTAGAGAAACACCGAACCATTGTCTCTTTGTTGGTGAATGATTCAGAATGCTGCAGTACACCATATAACTTTAATTAATATGAGGAACAATTATTTTGCTTCTTAAGTCTTTCTCAAAGACAGTTTAAATACAATGATAAACTAGTATGTGCTGCTAAAGTGTTGTTTGTCAACCAGTTTTAGGCCCATATAAAATGTATTTTTCGAGTTATGATAATTTTCATCAAAGTCTACACATGTGGGAAAAAACGCATTTTCAGCCGATTTAAACGTCGATTTGGTGGAACGGTTAAACGCTTCAGTCATTACTCTATTTGACAGTGTCAGACAGTTTAAATACAATGATAAACTAGTATGTGCTGCTAAAGTGTTGTTTGTCAGCCAGTTTTAGGCCCTTATAAAATGTATTTTTCGAGTTATGATCATTTTCAGAACTTTGGACGATTTGCTGTCGAGCTGAATTAGAGAGACACCGAACCATTGTCTCTTTGTAGGTGAATGATTCAGGATGCTGCCGTACACCATATAACTTTAATTAATATGAGGAAAAATTATTTTGCTTCTTAAGTCTTTCTCAAAGACAGTTTAAATACAATGATGAACTAGTATGTGCTGCTAATGTCTTGTTTGTCAACCAGTTTTAGGCCTATATAAAATGTATTTTTCGAGTTCTGATAATTTTCATCAAAGTCTACACGTGGGAAAAAACGCATTTTCAGTCGATTTAAACGTCGAAAAGGCGAATCGGTTAAACGCTTAAGTCATTACTCCATGTGACAGTGTCAGACAGTTTAAATACAATGATGAACTAGTATGTGCTGCTAAAGTGTTGTTTGTCAACCAGTTTTAGGCCCATATAAAATGTATTTTTCGAGTTATGATCATTTTCAGAAATTTGGACGATTTGCTGTCTAGCTGAATTTGAGAAACACCGAACCATTGCCTCTTTGTAGGTGCATGATTTAGAATGCTGCAGTACACCATATAACTTTAATTAATATGAGGAACAATTATGTGCTTCTTAAGTCTTTCGCAAAGACAGTTTAAATACAATGATAAACTAGTATGTGCTGCTAAAGTGTTGTTTGTCAACCAGTGCGCATGCGCGACTGGCATCCGACAGCACCAGGAAGTGGAACACCGCGGGTGGAACACGGAAGGGAGTTTTTTCCGGACTCCAGAACGTCTTTACGGAATCTTTTTCATTTTTATGTGACTGATCCTCCAGCAGTGGTTGTTTTCAGTGCGTGGGGGGTCCCCCCCCCCACACACCCCAACCACCCTTTTTCTTCGGGTGTGCGATGACCGATCACATTGAAACAAACTCTGCGACTGGGAAAATGGATCACGTACGGCTGAATGAAGAAGCAAACGCACCAAAAGGTGGCGGCGAAGCAGACAGAAGCTATGGAAAAGAGCTTACAGTCTGTGTGGAACTGCAAGGGGAGGAAAGTATTACGACGACGGAATTGATGAAGAACGTGCGAGAGCTCTGCGGCGGTTTACTAGCTTGCCGCACCACCGGAGATCGACGATACGAACTTACAATGAGTGACCAAAGAGGGAAAGATCGCCTGCTGGAGGGATTCAAGATTGGAGAGGTAAGAATAATAGCCAGAGAATTGAGGAATGACGAGATGGTCGTTTCCTTCCTCAACCTCCCGGCTTATATTACTGACGACGAAATACTGGGGAAGCTACATGGTTGGGGCGTGTCGGCCACCTCGCCGATTAAGCGCAGAATGTGGCCAGGAACCCGTATTGCGGACGGTACACGGTTTATGAGAGTAAAATTCAATAAATTAGTTCAGAGTCTTCCATACTCTGCAAAGTTTCACACTGCCATAGGGCCAGAGTACTTCCGCGTCATTCACGATAGACAATCAAAGGTCTGCCGCCTCTGTATACAGCCTGGACATATCCTACGGGAATGTCCGGAGTTCTTCTGTCGCAAATGTGGATTGCAAGGACACTTTGCGAGAGAGTGCCAAAGTGCCAAGAAATGTGACCTGTGTCATAACACTTGGAATGAATGTGACTGCAATAAGAGCGAGGAGGACGGCGGCGCTCCGCTGGTGACGACGGCCGCTTCAACCGATAGGCAAGGCGAACTGCATAGCGAGGATGAAAATAAAATGGAGACTGAGACGGGGCAGGGGGATGTGAGGGATGAAACTCAACCTGCAGTGGCGGGTAGTATGAACCAAGCAAGCGAGGTGAGGCTAGATCTGAGCTCCGGCTCTGACGAGGAGAGCGGAGCGAGACGAGGAGCGAGGCTGAAGGCGGAGGTGGGAGGGGAGGTGCTAGCCTTGGGAGTGGGCCCCACCCCCGCTCCTACCCCGCTGCTGCTGAAGCAAATCAGAGATCCTGCATCTGAGATGGGAATGATGAATAGGTCATCATCTCAGTCCCAGCCCCTCCAGCGACTGCCTCTTGATAACCTGATCTCAAGTGCAAGTGAGGCCGAATCCGGGATAGACTTGTCTCATATGAACAGAATTGGGAAAAGGCTAAGTGAAAAGCAGATGAGAAGGAGAAGCAAGAGAAACAAAGACAGAGTTAATAACTAAATGTCGAAAATCATACTCTCTTCTCAGTGTGACTCTTATGATTAGCTTCACTTCTCTAAATGCTAACGGCCTGCGCACAAAATCGAAAATAGATTCTGTACTGCAAACTTTGAACTCGGATGTAGTCTGCCAGCAAGAAACTTGGTGGGACCAGGAGCATCACGACTATGTGGCGAACCAGAGAAACAAGCAGGTATTTTCAAACCACGGGTCAGCAAGATCATGCGGGGTGGCAATCATATCTAAGATTGCTTCAGGCATGAGTGCTGAAGAGATATACAAAGACGATCAAGGCAGAGTATTAATTGTAGATTTTTCACTTAATAAACAACGATATAGAATAATTAACATATATGCACCAAACAATGAAAATCATAGAAAGCAGTTTTTCATTAAATTAAAGAAATGGTACGGAAACAATGTAATAATAACTGGAGACTTTAATGTGGCTCTAACAAAAATGGACGTGTCAGTAAACAATACCTTCAAGAGTGACGCCAGTCGAACAACCCTAATGAATTTGATAAATCACCATAACCTAGTAGAAATGTGGAGAATCTCAAACCCTTTGAAGCGGGACTTCTCGAGAAGGCAGATTGTAAAGGGGGTCCTCAAACAGTCCAGAATCGATCTCAGTCTGGCTTCCTCCAGCATTATCAGGGACATTAACAAAATTAAATATGAGTTCAATAGCTGGAGCGATCACGCATCTTTATACTGGCAATTAGGGGACGATGGAAGGCCCAGAGGTGGGGGCATCTGGTGCTTCAATGCCAGTCTCCTTGAGGACCAAACCTTCAAAAAAAAGATAAGGAATCTACTGAGCAATATAACAGATGAATTAGCTGTAGAAGAAAACTACATTAAATCATGGGACGATGTAAAAAGACGAATTAAGAGAGCCTGTATAAATTATAGTAAAGAGAAAGGATGGCGGGAAGGAATGGAGGAGAGAACATTAAGGCACCTCCTCGCAAAAGAAATTACATTACTTGACCATAACCCTGACAGAAGTTGTGCAAAATTTGAAAAATATGAAGCTAAACTTCACTCTTTTGAAAAGAAAAGATGCATAGGAGCAGCTGTTAGAAGTAGATTTAAAAATATCACAGATGGGGAGAAATGTACAGCTTTTTTCCTTGGCCTAGAAAAACAAAAACAAAACAAAGCCAGAATGGGTCAGATTGAAAATAGTAAGGGGGAAATAATAGCTGAGCAGGAAGACATACTGGACGAAATACATAGGTATTACGAGAACCTCTTTACTAGTAACAGCTCCAATCCAAAACAGACTAAAGAAATACTGGAATGTATTGATAGGGAAATCAATCACATCGACAAAGAAGAGTGCGACACGGTAATCACATTAGCGGAAGTAGAACTGGCAATAGATGGACAAAATAAGAACAAAAGCCCAGGCCCAGACGGAATCTCGACAGAGTTCTACCAGTGCTTCAAAGCCCAGCTGGCCCCCTTGCTGCTAAAACTTTACACTAGTATTAGAGTAAACCAGACAACTCCGGACTCCCTCACAAAAGGTATCATCACAATTGTATTTAAGAATAAAGGATGCCGGAACCAACTGAAAAACTATAGGCCAATTAGCCTACTCAATTCAGATTATAAGATTCTGGCAAAAATTCTGGCTAATAGACTTAAAGCAGTAATAGGCTCAATCATCAGCAATACGCAAACTTACAGTATCCCAGGCAGAGATATTACAGACTCCATCAATACAATTAGGGATACAGTAAAAACAATGACTATGCAGAGGGGCCTGCTGCTTGGAGTAGACCTAGAAAAAGCTTTTGACAGGGTTGAGCATCCGTTCCTCTGGTCCGTAATGGAAAAGTTCGGCTTCGGAGCAAAGTTCATCGATTGGATCAAGGTTTTATATCGAAGTGCGAGTAGCAGGGTGAAATGCAACGGACTTCTCACCAGGGACATTCGGATCGAGATGTCGGTGAGACAGGGATGCCCCCTCTCAGCTCTGCTATACACCCTGGTCGCAGAACCCCTCGCACTCCTAATACTGAAAGACAAAAATATAAAAGGTATCTTAACGCCAAATGGCAACAAAACCAAAATAGTCCAATATGCAGACGACATTAATATCATGGTCTCGGATGGTGACAGCATAGACCATGTCTTCAAACACCTAGGGGCCTATGAGAAAGCCTCTGGCGCAAGAATCAATAAAGAAAAATCTGCAATAATTTTCTGCGGTAAGAATCAAAAAACGATAAACAAATGGGGCCTTAAAGAGACCACAGGGTGCAGAGAAATCTTGGGTGTGTACATTGGGAAAGACGAGAGTGAAGCAAGAGATAAAACATGGAAGAGTGTGATAATTAAAATACAGTGTACCTTGAACCTGTGGAGGGCGAGGGGGCTTAGTCTAAAAGGAAAGGTTATAGTATCTAATGCCCTAGTGCTGTCAAAAATAAATCATGCTTTGGGAACCTGTGAGCTGCCCGATTGGGCACTAAATTCATTGAACGGTGAGATCTCCTCCTTTCTTTGGAAGGGTAAGGGAAATATGTTCGCCCACAGGACGTTAATTGCTAATAAACGGGAGGGGGGATTAGGGCTGATTGACATTGGTGCCAAAAGAGACGCACTGAGGGTTAAATTGATAGGCAAATTCTTGGATTCGACCAGGCAGTATCCCTGGGAGGACGCACTCGCAGGCTACCTGGCGGAGTTTGGGAAGAGGAGCAAATACAATCTCTGTACCCACTACCCCAGAAAAACCTACAGTGGCCTGCCGGGCTTCTACCAGGAGGTGCTGGAGGCATGGGGAAGGATACTCCCCCACCTCAGACCCGAGTGCAGTAAAAAAGAGCATGTGCTGCAGTTACCTTTCCTCTCGAATCCATTCTTCACCTATAATGGGAGAAACCTCGTCAGCAGTCACTTGACGGCAGCAGGCCTAACAAGAGTGGGACAGGTGACCGACCACAAAGGGAACTTTGATATAGGGAATGTACTATGGGAATTAGACAGATGGAAGGTGCAATACAGGGAAAAACTGATTGTCTCTTTCGGGGAAAAATTTGATCAAAGCCTACTACCTGAGTGGCGAGGCATGCTCAAAGAGAAAGGACCCAAGGTGCAGGATGATGCCCTGAACTTCCTGTGCCTTAGAGGAAAATTCCCCACCATCCAATCAGTGAAAACCAGAGACTGGTATAGATTACTCATTTCAAAGATTGTGACAATTCCAGCTTCAGAAAAGGCCTGGTCAAGGATATTTCCTGGCTATTCAATTAGAAATATATGGAACAACATGGAAATCCCTTTTGCCACATCAGCCATCTTCCACCTGGATTTCAAGATAAGGCACAGGAGGATTTTTACTGGCATCATCCTGCATCAATAACACAAAGACTTGCACAAAAGGGAGTGTGTGGTCTGCATGGAAGAAGCAGAAGACATTGAGCACCTGTTCCTTAGGTGCACGGCCCTCACAAACTATAGGGAGAGGGTCAATAGCCTACTGGTGGAACATTGTGGCCTTAGGAGACTAACAGGGCTTACATGGGACTGGGCCTACATGTTTGCCCCCCCCCCAAAACAATGAGCCCAACGGAAAACTTACTGATAAACACTGTGCTGGCATTTGCCAGGCGCGCAACATGGACAAGAAGGAACTTGGCACTATATGAGGGTAGAGACCTAAGCATACAAAGCCTCTTTGGAAAGTCACTAAAAGCCCACCTATTGTTGCTAAATGGAGGAAACAAAGACCTTTTTGTAATCCAATTTATGCAACAAACTACCCTACTCCAGGAAACTGAATGCCACTCTCTCTCCTTCGCATTCTGATAGGATAGAGAAGGGAGAAAAAGGGAAAACATGTATTTCCCAAGTGTTTAAAAATGTTTTCTTGGCATAATTGTTACTGTTGATGATTCTGTATTTTTTTATTAAAAAAAAAAAAATGTATTTGTTGAGTTATGATCATTTTCATCATAGTGTGCACATGAGGGAAAAATACGCATTTTCAGCCGATTTAAACGTCGAAAAGGCGAATTGGTTAAACGCTTCAGTCATTACTCTGTGTGACAGTGTCAGACAGTTTAAATACAATGATGAACTAGTATGTGCTGCTAAAGTGTTGTTTATCAAACAGTTTTAGTCCCATAGAAAATGTATTTGTCGAGTTATGATCATTTTCATCATAGTGTGCACATGTGGGAAAAAACGCATTTTCAGCCGATTTAAACGTCGAAAAGGCGTATTGGTTAAACACTTCAGTCATTACTCTGTGTGACAGTGTCAGACAGTTTAAATACAATGATTAACTAGTATGTGCTGCTAAAGTGTTGTTTGTCAACCAGTTTTAGGCCCATATAAAATGTATTTGTCGAGGTATGAGCATTTTCATAACATTCGACGGTTTGCTGTCTAGCTGAATTTGAGTAACACCGAACCATTGTCTCTTCAGAGGTGAATGATTCAGAATGCTGCTGTACCTCATAGAAATTTAATTAATATGATGAACTATTATGTGCTTCCTAAGTGTTTCTCTCAGATTTCTATACCCATCTAACATGTATTTGTGGAGTTATGATCATTTTCATCATAGTGTGCACACGTGGGAAAAAATGCTTTTTCAGCCGATTTAAACGTCGAAAAGGCGAATTGGTCAAAAGCTTTAGTCATTACTTTAAGTGACAGAGTCAGACAGTTCAAATACAATGATGAACTAGTATATGCTGCTAAAGTGTTGTTTGTCAACCAGTTTTAGGCCCATATAAAATGTATTGTCGAGTTATGATCATTTTCATCATAGTGTGCACATCTGAGAAAAAAAGCATTTTCAGCCGATTTAAACGTCGAAAAGGGGAATTGGTTAAACGCTTCAGTCATTACTCTGTGTGACAGTGTCAGACAGTTTAAATACAATGGTGAACTAGTATATGCTGCTAAAGTGTTGTTTGTCAAACAGTTTTAGGCCCATACAACATGTATTTGTCGAGGTATGATCATTTTCATCATTATGTGCACATGTCGGAAAAAACGCATTTTCAGCCGATTTAAACGTCGAAAAGGGGAATTGGTTAAACGCTTCAGTCACTACTCTGTGTGACACTGTCAGACAGTTTAAATACAATGGTGAACTAGTATATGCTGCTAAAGTGTTGTTTGTCAAACAGTTTTAGGCCCATACAACATGTATTTGTCGAGGTATGAGCATTTTCAGAACATTGGACGGTTTGCTGTCTAGCTGAATTAGAGAAACACCGAACCATTGTCTCTTCAGAGGTGAATAATTCAGAATGCTGCAGTACAGCATAGAAATTTCATTAATATGATGAACTATTATGTGCTTCTTAAGTGTTTCTCACAGATTTTTAGGCCCATCTAACATGTATTTGTGGAGTTATGATCATTTTCATCATAGTGTGCACATGTGGGAAAAAATGCATTTTCAGCCGATTTAAACGTCGAAAAGGAGAATTGGTCAAAAGCTTTAGTCATTACTCTGTGTGACAGAGTCAGACAGTTTAAATACAATGGTGAACTAGTATATGCTGCTAAAGTGTTGTTTGCCAAACAGTTTTAGGCCCATGTAAAATGTATTTGTCGAGGTCTGATAATTTTCATCATAGTGTGCACACGTGGGAAAAAATGCTTTTTCAGCCGATTTAAACGTCGAAAAGGCGAATTGGTCAAAAGCTTTAGTCATTACTTTGAGTGACAGAGTCAGACAGTTCAAATACAATGATGAACTAGTATATGCTGCTAAAGTGTTGTTTGTCAACCAGTTTTAGGCCCATATAAAATGTTTTTGTCGAGTTATGATCATTTTCATGATAGTGTGCACATCTGAGAAAAAAAGCATTTTCAGCCGATTTAAACGTCGAAAAGGGGAATTGGTTAAACGCTTCAGTCATTACTCTGTGTGACAGTGTCAGACAGTTTAAATACGATGGTGAACTAGTAAATGCTGCTAAAGCGTTGTTTGTCAAACAGTTTTAGGCCCAAACAACATGTATTTGTCGAGGTATGAGCAATTTCAGAACATTGGACGGTTTGCTGTCTAGCTGAATTAGAGAAACACCGAACCATTGTCTCTTCAGAGGTGAATGATTCAGAATGCTGCAGTACAGCATTGAAATTTAATTAATATGATGAACTATTATGTGCTTCCTAAGTTTTTCTCTCAGATTTCTATGCCCATACAACATGTATTTGTGGAGGTATGAGCATTTTCAGAACATTGGACGGTTTGCTGTCTAGCTGAATTAGAGAAACACCGAACCATTGTCTATTCAGAGGTGAATGATTCAGAATGCTGTAGTACAGCATATCATTTTAATTAATATGAGGAACTATTATGTGCTTCCTAAGTTTTTCTCTCAGATTTCTATGCCCATCTAACATGTATTTGTGGAGTTAGGATCATTTTCATCATAGTGTGCACATGTGGGAAAAAACGCATTATCAGCCGATTTAAACGTCGAAAAGGGGAATTGGTTAAACGCTTCAGTCATTACTCTGTGTGACAGTGTCAGACAGTTTAAATACAATGGTGAACTAGTATATGCTGCTAAAGTGTTGTTTGTCAAACAGTTTTAGGCCCATAGAAAATGTATTTGTCGAGGTATGAGCATTTTCAGAACATTGGACGGTTTGCTGTCTAGCTGAATTAGAGAAACACCGAACCATTGTCTCTTCAGAGGTGAATGATTCAGAAAGCTGCAGTAACAGCATAGAAATTTAATTAAAATGATGAACTATTATGTGCTTCTTAAGTGTTTCTCACAGAGTTCTAGGCCCATCTAACATGTATTTGTGGAGTTATGATCATTTTCATCATAGTGTGCACATGTGGGAAAAAATGCATTTTCAGCCGATTTAAACGTCGAAAAGGAGAATTGGTCAAAAGCTTTAATCATTACTTTGAGTGACAGAGTCAGACAGTTTAAATACAATGGTGAACTAGTATATGCTGCTAAAGTGTTGTTTGTCAAACAGTTTTAGGCCCATGTAAAATGTATTTGTCGAGTTATGATCATTTTCATCATAGTGTGCACATGTGGGAAAAAACGCATTTTCAGCCGATTTAAACGTCGAAGGGGCGAATTGGTTAACGCTTCAGTCATTTCTCTGTGTGACAGTGTCAGACAGTTTAAATACAATGATGAACTAGTATGTGCTGCTAAAGTGTTGTTTGTCAAACAGTTTTAGTCCCATACAACATGTATTTTTCGAGTTGTGATCATTTTCATCATTGTGTGCACATGTGGGAAAAAACGCATTGTCAGCCGATTTAAACGTCGAAAAGGGGAATTGGTTAAACGCTTCAGTCATTACTCTGTGTGACAGTGTCAGACAGTTTAAATACAATGGTGAACTAGTATATGCTGCTAAAGGGTTGTTTGTCAAACAGTTTTAGGCCCATGTAAAATGTATTTGTCGAGTTATGATTATTTTCATCATTGTGTGCACATGTGGGAAAAAACGCATTTTCAGCCGATTTAAACGTCGAAAAGGGGAATTGCTTAAACGCTTCAGTCATTACTCTGTGTGACAGTGTCAGACAGTTTAAATACAATGGTGAACTAGTATATGCTGCTAAAGTGTTGTTTGTCAAACAGTTTTAGGCCCATACAACATGTATCTGTCGAGGTATGAGCATTTTCAGAACATTGGACGGTTTTCTGTCTAGCTGAATTAGAGAAACACCGAACCATTGTCTCTTCAGAGGTGAATGATTCAGAATGCTGCAGTACAGCATTGAAATTTAGTTAATATGATGAACTATTATGTGCTTCCTAAGTTTTTCTCTTAGATTTCTATGCCCATCTAACATGTATTTCTGGAGTTATGATCATTTTCAGAACTTGTGACGGTTTGCTGTCTAGCTGAATTAGAGAAACACCGAACCATTGTCTCTTCAGAGGTGAATGATTCAGAATGCTGCAGTACAGCATAGAAATTTTATTAATATGATGAACTATTATGTGCTTCTTAAGTTTTTCTCACGGAGTTCTAGACCCATCTAACATGTATTTGTGGAGTTATGATCATTTTCAGAACTTTGGACGGTTTGCTGTCTAGCTGAATTAGAGAAACACCGAACCATTGTCTCTTCAGAGGTGAATGATTCAGAATGCTGCAGTACAGCATTGAAATTTAATTAATATGATGAACTATTATGTGCTTCCTAAGTTTTTCTCTCAGATTTCTATGCCCATACAACATGTATTTGTGGAGGTATGAGCATTTTCAGAACATTGGACGGTTTGCTGTCTAGCTGAATTAGAGAAACACCGAACCATTGTCTATTCAGAGGTGAATGATTCAGAATGCTGTAGTACAGCATATCATTTTAATTAATATGAGGAACTATTATGTGCTTCCTAAGTTTTTCTCTCAGATTTCTATGCCCATCTAACATGTATTTGTCGAGGTATGATCATTTTCATCATTATGTGCACATGTCGGAAAAAACGCATTTTCAGCCGATTTAAACGTCGAAAAGGGGAATTGGTTAAACGCTTCAGTCACTACTCTGTGTGACACTGTCAGACAGTTTAAATACAATGGTGAACTAGTATATGCTGCTAAAGTGTTGTTTGTCAAACAGTTTTAGGCCCATACAACATGTATTTGTCGAGGTATGAGCATTTTCAGAACATTGGACGGTTTGCTGTCTAGCTGAATTAGAGAAACACCGAACCATTGTCTCTTCAGAGGTGAATAATTCAGAATGCTGCAGTACAGCATAGAAATTTCATTAATATGATGAACTATTATGTGCTTCTTAAGTGTTTCTCACAGATTTTTAGGCCCATCTAACATGTATTTGTGGAGTTATGATCATTTTCATCATAGTGTGCACATGTGGGAAAAAATGCATTTTCAGCCGATTTAAACGTCGAAAAGGAGAATTGGTCAAAAGCTTTAGTCATTACTCTGTGTGACAGAGTCAGACAGTTTAAATACAATGGTGAACTAGTATATGCTGCTAAAGTGTTGTTTGCCAAACAGTTTTAGGCCCATGTAAAATGTATTTGTCGAGGTCTGATAATTTTCATCATAGTGTGCACACGTGGGAAAAAATGCTTTTTCAGCCGATTTAAACGTCGAAAAGGCGAATTGGTCAAAAGCTTTAGTCATTACTTTGAGTGACAGAGTCAGACAGTTCAAATACAATGATGAACTAGTATATGCTGCTAAAGTGTTGTTTGTCAACCAGTTTTAGGCCCATATAAAATGTTTTTGTCGAGTTATGATCATTTTCATGATAGTGTGCACATCTGAGAAAAAAAGCATTTTCAGCCGATTTAAACGTCGAAAAGGGGAATTGGTTAAACGCTTCAGTCATTACTCTGTGTGACAGTGTCAGACAGTTTAAATACGATGGTGAACTAGTAAATGCTGCTAAAGCGTTGTTTGTCAAACAGTTTTAGGCCCAAACAACATGTATTTGTCGAGGTATGAGCAATTTCAGAACATTGGACGGTTTGCTGTCTAGCTGAATTAGAGAAACACCGAACCATTGTCTCTTCAGAGGTGAATGATTCAGAATGCTGCAGTACAGCATTGAAATTTAATTAATATGATGAACTATTATGTGCTTCCTAAGTTTTTCTCTCAGATTTCTATGCCCATACAACATGTATTTGTGGAGGTATGAGCATTTTCAGAACATTGGACGGTTTGCTGTCTAGCTGAAATAGAGAAACACCGAACCATTGTCTATTCAGAGGTGAATGATTCAGAATGCTGTAGTACAGCATATCATTTTAATTAATATGAGGAACTATTATGTGCTTCCTAAGTTTTTCTCTCAGATTTCTATGCCCATCTAACATGTATTTGTGGAGTTAGGATCATTTTCATCATAGTGTGCACATGTGGGAAAAAACGCATTATCAGCCGATTTAAACGTCGAAAAGGGGAATTGGTTAAACGCTTCAGTCATTACTCTGTGTGACAGTGTCAGACAGTTTAAATACAATGGTGAACTAGTATATGCTGCTAAAGTGTTGTTTGTCAAACAGTTTTAGGCCCATAGAAAATGTATTTGTCGAGGTATGAGCATTTTCAGAACATTGGACGGTTTGCTGTCTAGCTGAATTAGAGAAACACCGAACCATTGTCTCTTCAGAGGTGAATGATTCAGAAAGCTGCAGTAACAGCATAGAAATTTAATTAAAATGATGAACTATTATGTGCTTCTTACGTGTTTCTCACAGAGTTCTAGGCCCATCTAACATGTATTTGTGGAGTTATGATCATTTTCATCATAGTGTGCACATGTGGGAAAAAATGCATTTTCAGCCGATTTAAACGTCGAAAAGGAGAATTGGTCAAAAGCTTTAATCATTACTTTGAGTGACAGAGTCAGACAGTTTAAATACAATGGTGAACTAGTATATGCTGCTAAAGTGTTGTTTGTCAAACAGTTTTAGGCCCATGTAAAATGTATTTGTCGAGTTATGATCATTTTCATCATAGTGTGCACATGTGGGAAAAAACGCATTTTCAGCCGATTTAAACGTCGAAGGGGCGAATTGGTTAACGCTTCAGTCATTTCTCTGTGTGACAGTGTCAGACAGTTTAAATACAATGATGAACTAGTATGTGCTGCTAAAGTGTTGTTTGTCAAACAGTTTTAGTCCCATACAACATGTATTTTTTCGAGTTGTGATCATTTTCATCATTGTGTGCACATGTGGGAAAAAACGCATTGTCAGCCGATTTAAACGTCGAAAAGGGGAATTGGTTAAACGCTTCAGTCATTACTCTGTGTGACAGTGTCAGACAGTTTAAATACAATGGTGAACTAGTATATGCTGCTAAAGGGTTGTTTGTCAAACAGTTTTAGGCCCATGTAAAATGTATTTGTCGAGTTATGATTATTTTCATCATTGTGTGCACATGTGGGAAAAAACGCATTTTCAGCCGATTTAAACGTCGAAAAGGGGAATTGCTTAAACGCTTCAGTCATTACTCTGTGTGACAGTGTCAGACAGTTTAAATACAATGGTGAACTAGTATATGCTGCTAAAGCGTTGTTTGTCAAACAGTTTTAGGCCCATACAACATGTATCTGTCGAGGTATGAGCATTTTCAGAACATTGGACGGTTTTCTGTCTAGCTGAATTAGAGAAACACCGAACCATTGTCTCTTCAGAGGTGAATGATTCAGAATGCTGCAGTACAGCATTGAAATTTAGTTAATATGATGAACTATTATGTGCTTCCTAAGTTTTTCTCTTAGATTTCTATGCCCATCTAACATGTATTTCTGGAGTTATGATCATTTTCAGAACTTGTGACGGTTTGCTGTCTAGCTGAATTAGAGAAACACCGAACCATTGTCTCTTCAGAGGTGAATGATTCAGAATGCTGCAGTACAGCATAGAAATTTTATTAATATGATGAACTATTATGTGCTTCTTAAGTTTTTCTCACGGAGTTCTAGACCCATCTAACATGTATTTGTGGAGTTATGATCATTTTCAGAACTTTGGACGGTTTGCTGTCTAGCTGAATTAGAGAAACACCGAACCATTGTCTCTTCAGAGGTGAATGATTCAGAATGCTGCAGTACAGCATAGAAATTTTATTAATATGATGAACTATTATGTGCTTCTTAAGTTTTTCTCACGGAGTTCTAGACCCATCTAACATGTATTTGTGGAGTTATGATCATTTTCAGAACTTTGGACGGTTTGCTGTCTAGCTGAATTAGAGAAACACCGAACCATTGTCTCCTCAGAGGTGAATGTTTCAGAATGCTGCAGTACAGCATAGAAATTTAATTAATATGATTAACTATTATGTGCTTCTTAAGTGTTTCTCACAGAGTTTTAGGCCCATCTAACATGTATTTGTGGAGTTGTGATCATTTCCATCATTGTGTACACATGTGGGAAATAATGCATTTTCAGCCGATTTAAACGTCGAAAAGGCGAATTGGTTAAAAGCTTCAGTCATTACTCTGTGTGACAGTGTCAGACAGTTTAAATACAATGATGAACTAGTTTGTGCTGCTAAAGTGTTGTTTGTCAAACAGTTTTAGGCCCATAAAAAATGTATTTTTCGAGATATGAGCATTTTCAGAACATTGGACGGTTTGCTGTCTAGCTGAATTAGAGAAACACCGAACCATTGTCTATTCAGAGGTGAATGATTCAGAATGCTGTAGTACAGCATATAATTTTAATTAATATGAGGAACTATTATGTGCTTCTTAAGTGTTTCTCACAGAGTTCTAGGCCCATCTAACATGTATTTGTGGAGTTATGATCATTTTCATCATAATTTGCACATGTGGGAAAAAACGCATTTTCAGCCGAATTAAACGTCGAAAAGGCGAATTGGTTAAACGCTTCAGTCATTACTCCTTGTGACAGTGTCAGACAGTTCAAATACAATCATGAACTAGTATGTGCTGTGTTGTTTGTCAAACCGTTTTAGGCCCATATAAAATGTATTTGTCGAGGTATGAGCATTTTCAGAACATTGGACAATTTATTGTCTAGCTGAATTAGAGAAACACCGAACCATTGTCTCACCATAGTTGAATTATTCAGAATGCTGCCGTACACCATTGAAATCTAATATGAGGATCTATTATGTGCTCCTTAAGTATTATGTAGTTTTTGGGATATTTATCTGGGTTCTATATTTTGACTTTTTTGTGACATATTTGGCATTGTATATTTTGACGTTTTTCGACATAGTTTATTGTGTCATTTTTGGGATATTTTTTGGCGTTGTATATTTTGACTTTTTTCGACTTTTTTTGTATGTCGTTTTGGGGATTTTTATCTGGGTTGTATATTTTGAAGTATTTGTAATATTTTTCGGTGTTGTATATTTTGACGTTTTTCGACTTAGTATTATGTAGTTTTTGGGATATTTTTTGTTGTTATATATTTTGATGTTTTTCGACATAGAATTATGTCGTTTTTGGGATATTTATCAGGGTTGTATATTTTGACGATTTTGGGACATATTTGGCGTTGTTTCTTTTGACGTTTTTCGACATAGTATAGTATGTCGTTTTTGGGGTCTTTTTTGGCGTTGTATGTTTTGACTTTTTTCGACATAGCCTTACGACACGGAGAAGAATTGGGTTAATTACACGATCCGGTGAAGCGGCGGTGTTCTCTTGCACTCGCAGTTGTGGAATGCGGAAGTTTCTTTTAATTTGTATTTTGTCATTTTGGGACATTTATCTGGGTTGTATATTTTGACTTTTTCTGGACATATTTGGCGTTGTATATTTTGACTTTTTTCGAAATAGTATGTCCAAAAACGACATAGTATGCCGTTTTTGGGATATTTATCTGGGTTGTATATTTTGACGTGTTTTGGACATATTTTGGTGTTGTATATTTTGACGTTTTTCGATATAGTATTATGTAATTTTTGGAATATTTTTTGGCGTTGTACATCTTGACTTTTTTCGATATAGTATTATGTCATTTTTGGGATATTTACTGGGTTGAATATTTTGACGTTTTTGGGAGATATTTGGCGTTGTATATTTTGACTTTTTTCGACTTTTTTTGTATGTTGTTTTTGGGATATTTATCTGGGTTGTATATTTTGAAGTATTTGTGATATTTTTCGGCGTTGTATATTTTTACGTTTTTCGACATAGTATTATGTCGTTTTTGGAATATTTTTTGGCGTTGTATATTTTGACTTTTTTCAACATTGTATATTATGTCCTTTTTGGGGATATTTATGTGGGTTGTATATTTTGACATTTTTGGACATATTTTGGCGTTGTATATTTTGACTTTTTTCGACATAGCATTATGTAGTTTTTGGGATATTTATCTGGGTTGTATATTTTGAGGTTTTTCAAAATAGTATAGTATGTCATTTTTGGGAAATTTTTCTGGGTTGTATATTTTGAAGTTTTTTCAGATATTTTTCGGCGTTGTATATTTTGACTTTTTTTAACATAGTATTATGTAGTTTTTGGGATATTTATCTGGGTTGTATAGTTTGACGTTTTTGGGACATATTTTGGCGTTGTATATTTTGACGTTTTTCGACATAGTATTATGTAGTTTTTGTGATATTTTTTGGTGTTGTATATTTTGACGCTTTTCGACATAGTATTATATCGTTTTTGGGATATTTATCTGGGTTTTATATTTTGACGTTTTTGGGACATTTTTTGGCGTTGTATATTTTGACTTTTTTCGACATAGTATATTATGTTGTTTTTTGGGATTTTTATCTGGGGTTGTATATTTTGACGTTTTTCGACATATTTTGGCGTTGTATATTTTGACTTTTTTCGACATAACAAGTATGTTGTTTTTGGAATATTTATCTGGGTTGTATATTTTGAGGTTTTTCAACATAGTATAGTCTGTCATTTTTGGGAAATTTTTCTGGGTTGCATATTTTGACATTTTTGAGATATTTTTCGATGTGTTATATTTTTACGTTTTTTGACATAGTATTATGTAGTTTTTGGGATATTTATCTGGGTTGTATATTTTGACGTTTTTCGATTTAGTATTATGTCATTTTTGCGATATTTTTTGGCGTTGTATATTTTGACTTTTTTCGACATAGTATAATATGTAGTTTTTGGGATATTTTTCTGGGTTGTATATTTTGACGTTTTTCGACATTGTATATTATGTCCTTTTTGGGGATATTTATGTGGGTTGTATATTTTGACATTTTTGGACATATTTTGGCGTTGTATATTTTGACTGTTTTTCGACTGTTTCCGTCTGTCGTATTTGTGATATTTTTTGGCGTTGTATATTTTAACGTTTTTCAACATAGTATTATGTAGTTTTTGGGATATTTATCTGGGTTGTATATTTTGAGGCTTTTCAACATAGTATAGTAAGTCATTTTTGGGAAATTTTTCTGGGTTGTATATTTTGAAGTTTTTGAGATATTTTTCGGCGTTGTATATTTTGACGTTTTTCAACATAGTATTATGTAGTTTTTGGGATATTTTTTGGTGTTGTATATTTTGACTTTTTTTGACATAGTATAGTATGTAGTTTTTGGGATATTTTTCGCGTTGTATATTTTGACGTTTTTCGACATAGTATTATATCGTTTTTGGGATATTTATCTGGGTTGTATATTTTGAGGTTTTTCAACATAGTAAAGTATGTCATTTTTGGGAAATTTTTCTGAGTTGTATATTTTGAAGTTTTTGAGATATTTGTCGGCGTTGTATATTTTGACGTTTTTCAACATAGTATTATGTAGTTTTTGGGATATTTTTTGGTGTTGTATATTTTGACTTTTTTCGACATAGTATAGTATGTAGTTTTTGGGATATTTTTCGCGTCGTATATTTTGACGTTTTTCGACATAGTATTATATCGTTTTTGGGATATTTATCTGGGTTGTATATTTTGACGTTTTTGGGACATTTTTTGGCGTTGTATATTTTGTCTTTTTTCGACATAGTATTATATCGTTTTTGGGATATTCATCTGGGTTGTATATTTTGACATTTTGTACATATTTTGGCGTTGTATGTTTTGACTTTTTTCGACAAAACAAGTATCTCTTTTTTGGAATATCTATCTGGGTTGTATATTTTGACATTTTTGTGGTATTTTTCGACGTGGTATATTTTTACGTTTTTCGACATAGTATTATGTAGTTTTTGGGATATTTTGTGGTGTTGTATATTTTGACTTTTTTCGACATAGTATAATATGTAGTTTTTGGGATATATTTTGGCGTTGTATATTTTGACTTTTTTCGACATAGTATAGTATGTAATTTTTGGAATATTTATCTAGGTTGTATATTTTGAGGTTTTCAACATAGTATAGTCTGTCATTTTTGGGAAATTTTTCTGGGTTGCATATTTTGACGTTATTGAGATATTTTTCGATGTGGTATATTTTGAGGTTTTTCGACAAAGTATAGAATGTCGTTTTTGGGATATTTTTTGGCGTTGTATTTTTTGACTTTTTTTGACATTTTTCATATGTCGTTATTGGGATTTTTATCTGGGTTGTATATTTAGAAGAATTTGTGATATTTTTCGGCATTGTATATTTTTACGTTTTTTGACATGGCATTATGTAGTTTTTGGGATATTTTTCTGGAATGTATATTTCAACGTTTTTCGATTTAGTATTATGTAGTTTTTGGGATAATTTTTGGCGTTGTATATTTTGACTTTTTTCGACATACTATAATATGTAGTTTTTGGGATATTTTTAAGCGTTGTATATTTTGACGTTTTTCGACATAGTATTATATCGTTTTTGGGATATTTATCTGGGTTGTATATTTTGACGTTTTTGGGATATTTTTTGGCGTTGTATATTTTGACTTTTTTCTACATACTATAATATGTAGTTTTTGGGATATTTTTCTGCGTTGTATATTTAGACGTTTTTCGATTTAGTATTATGTCATTTTTGCGATATTTTTTGGCGTTGTATATTTTGACTTTTTTCGACATAGTATAATATGTAGTTTTTGGGATATTTTTCTGGGTTGTATATTTTGACGTTTTTCGACATAGTATTATGTTGTTTTTGGGATATTTTTTGGCGTTGTATATTTTGACTTTTTTCAACATTGTATATTATGTCCTTTTTGGGGATATTTATGTGGGTTGTATATTTTGACATTTTTGGACATATTTTGGCGTTGTATATTTTGACTGTTTTTTGACTGTTTCCGTCTGTCGTATTTGTGATATTTTTTGGCGTTGTCTATTTTAACGTTTTTCAACATAGTATTATGTAGTTTTTGGGATATTTATCTGGGTTGTATATTTTGAGGCTTTTCAACATAGTATAGTAAGTCATTTTTGGGAAATTTTTCTGGGTTGTATATTTTGAAGTTTTTGAGATATTTTTCGGCGTTGTATATTTTGACGTTTTTCAACATAGTATTATGTAGTTTTTGGGATATTTTTTGGTGTTGTATATTTTGACTTTTTTCGACATAGTATAGTATGTAGTTTTTGGGATATTTTTCGCGTTGTATATTTTGACGTTTTTCGACATAGTATTATATCGTTTTTGGGATATTTATCTGGGTTGTATATTTTGAGGTTTTTCAACATAGTAAAGTATGTCATTTTTGGGAAATTTTTCTGGGTTGTATATTTTGAAGTTTTTGAGATATTTGTCGGCGTTGTATATTTTGACGTTTTTCAACATAGTATTATGTAGTTTTTGGGATATTTTTTGGTGTTGTATATTTTGACTTTTTTCGACATGGTATAGTATGTCGTTTTTGGGATATTTTTCGCGTCGTATATCTTGACGTTTTTCGACATAGTATTATATCGTTTTTGGGATATTTATCTGGGTTGTATATTTTGACGTTTTTGGGACATTTTTTGGCGTTGTATATTTTGTCTTTTTTCGACATAGTATATTATGTCGTTTTTTGGGATATTCATCTGGGTTGTATATTTTGACATTTTGGACATATTTTGGCGTTGTATGTTTTGACTTTTTTCGACAAAACAAGTATCTCTTTTTTGGAATATCTATCTGGGTTGTATATTTTGACATTTTTGTGGTATTTTTCGACGTGGTATATTTTTACGTTTTTCGACATAGTATTATGTAGTTTTTGGGATATTTTGTGGTGTTGTATATTTTGACTTTTTTCGACATAGTATAATATGTAGTTTTTGGGATATATTTTGGCGTTGTATATTTTGACATTTTTCGACATATTAATATGTTGTTTTTGGGATATTTTTTGGTGTTGTATATTTTGACTTTTTTCGACATAGTTTTATAGCATGTATATTTTGACTTTTTTCGACATAACAAGTATGTCATTGTTGGGATATTTATCTGGGTTGTATATTTTGACGTTATTGTGGTATTTTTCGACGTGGTATATTTTGAAGTTTTTCGACATAGTATTATGTAGTTTTTGGGATATTTTTCGGCGTCGTATATTTTGACGTTTTTCGACATAGTATTATGTCCTTTTTGGGATATTTTTTGGCGTTGTATATTTTGACTTTTTTTGACTTTTTTCATATGTCGTTATTGGGATATTTATCTGGGTTGTATATTTTGAAGTATTTGTGATATTTTTCGGCATTGTATATTTTTACGTTTTTTGACATGGCATTATGTAGTTTTTGGGATATTTTTCTGGGTTGTATATTTCGACGTTTTTCAATTTAGTATTATGTAGTTTTTGGGATATTTTTTGGCGTTGTATATTTTGACTTTTTTCGACATACTATAATATGTAGTTTTTGGGATATTTTTCTGCGTTGTATATTTAGACGTTTTTCGATTTAGTATTATGTCATTTTTGCGATATTTTTTGGCGTTGTATATTTTGACTTTTTTCGACATAGTATAATATGTAGTTTTTGGGATATTTTTCTGGGTTGTATATTTTGACGTTTTTCGACATAGTATTATGTTGTTTTTGGGATATTTTTTGGCGTTGTATATTTTGACTTTTTTCAACATTGTATATTATGTCCTTTTTGGGGATATTTATGTGGGTTGTATATTTTGACATTTTTGGACATATTTTGACTGTTTTTTGACTGTTTCCGTCTGTCGTATTTGTGATATTTTTTGGCGTTGTCTATTTTAACGTTTTTCAACATAGTATTATGTAGTTTTTGGGATATTTATCTGGGTTGTATATTTTGAGGCTTTTCAACATAGTATAGTAAGTCATTTTTGGGAAATTTTTCTGGGTTGTATATTTTGAAGTTTTTGAGATATTTTTCGGCGTTGTATATTTTGACGTTTTTCAACATAGTATTATGTAGTTTTTGGGATATTTTTTGGTGTTGTATATTTTGACTTTTTTCGACATAGTATAGTATGTAGTTTTTGGGATATTTTTCGCGTTGTATATTTTGACGTTTTTCGACATAGTATTATATCGTTTTTGGGATATTTATCTGGGTTGTATATTTTGAGGTTTTTCAACATAGTAAAGTATGTCATTTTTGGGAAATTTTTCTGGGTTGTATATTTTGAAGTTTTTGAGATATTTGTCGGCGTTGTATATTTTGACGTTTTTCAACATAGTATTATGTAGTTTTTGGGATATTTTTTGGTGTTGTATATTTAGACTTTTTTCGACATGGTATAGTATGTCGTTTTTGGGATATTTTTCGCGTCGTATATCTTGACGTTTTTCGACATAGTATTATATCGTTTTTGGGATATTTATCTGGGTTGTATATTTTGACGTTTTTGGGACATTTTTTGGCGTTGTATATTTTGTCTTTTTTCGACATAGTATATTATGTCGTTTTTTGGGATATTCATCTGGGTTGTATATTTTGACATTTTGGACATATTTTGGCGTTGTATGTTTTGACTTTTTTCGACAAAACAAGTATCTCTTTTTTGGAATATCTATCTGGGTTGTATATTTTGACATTTTTGTGGTATTTTTCGACGTGGTATATTTTTACGTTTTTCGACATAGTATTATGTAGTTTTTGGGATATTTTGTGGTGTTGTATATTTTGACTTTTTTCGACATAGTATAATATGTAGTTTTTGGGATATATTTTGGCGTTGTATATTTTGACATTTTTCGACATATTAATATGTTGTTTTTGGGATATTTTTTGGTGTTGTATATTTTGACTTTTTTCGACATAGTTTTATAGCATGTATATTTTGACTTTTTTCGACATAACAAGTATGTCATTGTTGGGATATTTATCTGGGTTGTATATTTTGACGTTATTGTGGTATTTTTCGACGTGGTATATTTTGAAGTTTTTCGACATAGTATTATGTAGTTTTTGGGATATTTTTCGGCGTCGTATATTTTGACGTTTTTCGACATAGTATTATGTAGATTTTGGGACATATTTTTGCGTTGTATATTTTGTCGTTTTTCGACATAGTATTATGTAGATTTTGTAATATTTTTTGGTGTTGTATATTTTGACGTTTTTCGACCTAGTATTATGTCGTTTTTGGGATATTTATCTGGGTTGTATATTTTGACTTTTTTCGACATAAGTATGTCGTTTTTGGGATATTTATCTGGGTTGTATATTTTGACGTTGTTGGAATATTTTTGGGCGTGGTATATTTTGACATTTTTCGACATAGTATTATATTGTTTTTGGGATATTTTTTGGCGTGGTATATACGTTTTTCGACATAGTATATATAGTATGTCGTTTTTGGAATATTTTTCGTTGGGTATATTTTGAGGTTTTTCGACAGTATTATATAGTTTTTGGGATATTTATCTGGGTTGTATATTTTGACATTTTGGACAAGTTTTGGCGTTGTATGTTTTGACTTTTTTCGACATAACAAGTATGTCGCTTTTGGAATATTTATCTGGCTTGTATATTTTGACATTTTTGTGATATTTTATATGGTATATTGGTATATGGTATACCAATGTGTACCAATGTGTGTATGTATTATGTAGTTTTTGGGATATTTTTCGGCGTCGTATATTTTGACGTTTTTCGACATAGTATTATATCATTTTTGGGATATTTATCTGGGTTGTAAAGTTTGACGTTTTTGGGACATATGTCATTTTTGGGATATTTATCTGGGTTGTATATTTTGACGTTGTTGGGACATTTTTTGGCGTGGTATATTTTGACTTTTTTCGACATAGTATATTATGTCGTTTTTTGGGATATTTATCTGGGTTGGATATTTTGACATTTTGGACATATTTTGGCGTTGTATATTTTGACTTTTTTCGACATAGTATTAAGTCGTTTTTGGGATATTTTTTGGCGTTGTTTATTTTGACATTTTTAGACCTAGTATAGTATGTCGTTTTTGTGATATTTATCTGGGTTGAATATTTTGACGTTTTTGTAATATTTTTGGGCGTGGTATACTTTGCCGTTTTTCGACATAGTATTATGTCATTTTTGGGATATTTTTTTACGTTGTATATTTTGACTTTTTCCGACATAGTATTATGTCGTTGTTGGGATATTTTTCAGCGTGGTATATTGTGACGTTTTTCAACATAGTTTTGTATGTCGTTTTTGGGATATTTATCAGCGTGGTATATTTTGACGTTTTTCGACATATTTTGGCGTTGTATATTTTGACTTTCTTCGACATAACAAGTATGTCGTTTTTGTAATATTTATCTGGGTTGTATATTTTGACGTTATTGTGATATTTTTCGACGTGGTATATGTTGACTTTTTTCACCATAGTATTATGTCGTTTTTGGGATATTTTTTGGTGTTGTTTATTTTGACTTTTTTAGACCTAGTAAAGTATGTCATTTTTGGGATATTTTTTTGCGTTGTGTATTTTGACTTTTTTCGACATAGTATTATGTCGTTGTTGGGATATTTTTCAGCGTGGTATATTGTGACGTTTTTTTACATAGTTTTGTATGTCGTTTTTGGGATATTTATCTGGGTTGTATATTTTGAAGTATTTGTGATTTTCTTCGGGTTGTATATTTTTAAGTTTTTTGACATAGTATTATGTAGTTTTTGGGATATTTATCTGGGTTGTATATTTTAACGTTTTTCGATTTATATTATGTCATTTTTGCGATATTTTTTGGCGTTGTATATTTTGACTTTTTTCGACATTTTTCGTATGTCGTTTTTGCGACATTTTTCTGGGTTGTATATTTTGAAGCATTTGTGAAATTTTGTGGCGTTGTATATTTTGACTTTTTTCGACTTTTTTCGAATGTCGTTTTTGGAATATTTATCTGGGTTGTATATTTTGAAGTATTTGTGATATTTTTCGACATAGTATTATGTCGTTTTTGCGATATTTTTCGGCGTTGTATATTTTGACCTATTTCGACATAGTATAGTTTGTCGTTTTCGTGAAATTGATCTGGGTTGAATATCTGGACGTTTTTGTGATATCTTTCGGCGTGGTATATTTTGACGTTTTTCGACATGGTATAGTGTGTCGTATTTGGGATATTTATCTGGGTTGTATATTTCGACGTTTTTGTAATAATTTTGGGCGTGGTATATTTTGTTGTTTTTCGACATAGTATTATGTCATTTTTGGGATATTTTTTTGCGTTGTATATTTTGACGTTTTCGACATAGCATAGTATGTGGTTTTTGGAATAATTATCTGGGTTGTATATTTTGAGGTTTTTCGACATAGTATAGTTTGTCATTTTTGGGATATTTTTTGGCGTTGTATACTTTCACTTTTTTCGACTTTTTTCGTATGTCGTTTTTAGGATATTTATCTGGGTTCTATATTTTGAAGAGTTTGTGATTTTTTTCGGCTTTGTATATTTTGACGTTTTTTGACATAGTATTATTTCGCTTTTGGTATATTTATGTAGGTTGTATATTTGGACGTTTTTGGGACATATTTTGGCGTGGCATATTTGACATTTTTTGACATAGTATTATGTCGTTTTTGGGATATTTTTTGGCGTTGTATATTTTGACGTTTTTCGACATAGTAAAGTATGCTGTTTTTGGGATATTTTTTGGCGTTGTATATTTTGACATTTTTCAACTTTTTTTTATGTCGTTTATGGGATATTTCTCTGGGTTGTATATTTTGAAGTATTTGTGATATTTTTCAGAGTTATTTATTTTGACTTTTTTCGACATAGTATATAGTGTGTCGTATTTTGGCGTGGTATATTTGGACGTTTTTCGACATAGTATATATAGTTTGTCGTTTTTGGAATATTTTTCGTTGGGTATATTTTGAGGTTTTTTGACAGTATTATATAGTTTTTGGGATATTTATCTGGGTTGTATATTTTGACGTTTTGGACTTATTTTGGTGTTGTATATTTTGACTTTTTTCGACATAACAAGTATGTCGTTTTTGGAATATTTATCTGGCTTGTATATTTTGACATTTTTGTGGTATTTTACGACGTGGTATATTTTTACGTTTTTCGACATAGTATTATGTAGTTTTTGGGATATTTTGTGGTGTTGTATATTTTGACTTTTTCCGACATAGTATAATTTGTAGTTTTTGAGATTTTTTTCGGCGTTGTATATTTTGACGTTTTTCGACATAGTATTATGTCGTTATTGGGATATTTATCTGGGTTGTATATTTTGATGTTTTTGGGAATTTTTTCGGCGTTGTATCTTTTGACGTTTTTCGACATAGTATTATGTCGTTTTTGGGGTATTTTTTGGCGTTGTACATTTTGACTTTTTTCGACATAGCCTTACGTCCCGGAGAAGAAGTTAAGTTTGAGATATTTTTCGATATGGTATATTTTGACGTTTTCCGACATAGTATTATGTCATTTTTGGGATATTTTTTGGCGTTGTATATTTTGACTTTTTTCAACTTTTTTCGTTTGTCGTTATTGGGATATTTATCTGGGTTGTATATTTTGAAGTATTTGTGATATTTTTCGGCGTTGTATATTTTTATGTTTTTTGACATAGTATTTTATAGTTTTTGGGATATTTTTCTGGGTTGTATATTTTGATGTTTTTCGATATAGTATTATGTCGTTTTTGGGATACCTTTCGGCGTTGTATATTTTGACGTTTTTCGACATAGTATAGTATATTTGGGATATTTTTTGGCGTTTCTTTTTTCGACTTTTTTCGTATGTCGTTTATGGGATATTTATCTGGGTTGTATATTTTGAAGTATTTGTGATATTTTTCGGTGTTATTTATTTTGACTTTTTTCGACATAGTATATAGTATGTCGTATTTTGGGGAATTTATCTGCGTGGTATATTTTGAAGTTTTTGGGACATTTTTTGGCGTTGTATATTTTGACGTTTTTCGACATAGTTTAGTATAATGTTTTTGGGATATTTATCTGGGTCGTATATTTTGACGTTTTTCGATTTAGTATTATGTCATTTTTGCGATATTTTTTGGCGTTGTATATTTTGACTTTTTTCGACATAGTATAATATGTCGTTTTTGGGATATTTTTTGGCGTTGTATATTTTGACTTTTTTCGAATTTTTTCGTATGTCGTTTTTGCGACATTTATCTGGGTTGTATATTTTGAAGCATTTGTGAAATTTTGTGGCGTTGTATATTTTGACTTTTTTCGACTTGTATGTCGTTTTTGGAATATTTATCTGGGTTGTATATTTTGAAGTATTTGTGATATTTTTCGGCGTTGTATATTTTGACGTTTTTCGACATAGTATTATGTCGTTTTTGGGATATTTTTCGGCGTTGTATATTTTGACGTTTTTTGACATACGTTATGTCGTTTTTGGAATATTTATCTGGGTTGTATATTTTGACGTTTTTGTAATATTTTTGGGCGTGGTATATTTTGCTGTTTTTCGACATAGTATTATGTCATTTTTGGGATATTTTTTTTGCGTTGTATATTTTGACTTTTTTCGACATAATATAGTATGTCATTTTTGGGATATTGTTTGGCGTTGTATATTTTGACCTTTTTCGACATACTATAGTTTGTCGTTTTCGTGAAATTTATCTGGGTTGAATATCTGGACGTTTTTGTGATATCTTTCGGCGTGGTATATTTTGACGTTTTTCGACATGGTATAGTGTGTCGTATTTGGGATATTCATCTGGGTTGTATATTTTGAAGTATTTGTGATATTTTTTGGCGTTGTATATTTTGACGTTTTTCGACATAGTATTATGTAGTTCCTGGGATATTTTTTTGCGTTGTATATTTAGACTTTTTTCGACATAGTATTGTATCATTTTTGGGATATTTATCTGGGTTGTATATTTTGACGTTTTTGGACATATTTTGGCGTATGTCGTTTTTGGGATATTTATCTGGGTTGTAAATTTTGAAGTATTTGTGATATTTTTCGGCATTGTATATTTTGACTTTTTTCGACTTTTTTCGTATGTCGTTTTTGGAATATTTATCTGGGTTGTATATTTTGACGTTTTTGGGACTATTTGGCGTTTTTTATTTAGACTTTTTTCGACATAGTATGTCATTTTTGGGAAATTTTTCTGGGTTGTATATTTTGAGGTTTTTGAGATATTTTTCGATGTGGTATATTTTGAGGTTTTTCGACATAGTATTATGTCGTTTTTGGGATATTTTTTGGCGTTGCATATTGTGCCTTTTTTCGACATTTTTCGTATGTCGTTTTTGGGATATTCATCTGGGTTGTTTATTTTGACGTTTTTGGGACATTTTTTGGCGTTGTATTCTTTGACTTTTTTCGACATAGTGTATTATGTCGTTTTTTGGGATATTTATCTGGGTTGTATATTTTGACATTTTGGACATATTTTGGCGTTGTATGTTTTGACTTTTTTTGACATAACAAGTATGTCGTTTTTGGAATATTTTTTTGGGTTGCATATTTTGATGTTTTTCGACATAGTAATATGTAGTTTTTGGGATATTTTTTGGTGTTGTATAATTTGACGTTTCTCGACATAGTGTATTATGTCGTTTTTTGGGATATTTATCTGGGTTGTATATTTTGACATTTTGGACATATTTTGGCGTTGTATGTTTTGACTTTTTTTGACATAACAAGTATGTCGTTTTTGGAATATTTTTTTGGGTTGCATATTTTGATGTTTTTCGACATAGTATTATGTCGTTTTTGGGATATTTTTCTGGATTGTATATTTTGAACTTTTTGGGACATATTTGGCATTGTATATCTTGACTTTTTTCGACATAGTATAGTATGTGGTTTTTGGGAAATTTTTTGGCAATGTATATTTTGACTTTTTTCGACTTTTTTTCTAAGTCGTTTTTGGGATATTTATCTGGGTTGTATATTTTGAAGTATTTCTGATATTTTTCGCGTTGTATATTTTGACGTTTTTCGACATAGTATATTATGTCGTTTTTTGGGATATTTATCTGGGTTGTATATTTTGACATTTTGGACATATTTTGGCGTTGTATGTTTTGACTATTTTTGACATAACAAGTATGTCGTTTTTGGAATATTTATCTGGGTTGTATATTTTGAGGTTCTTCAACATAGTATAGTTTGTCATTTTTGGGTAATTTTTCTGGGTTGCATATTTTGATGTTATTGAGATATTTTTCGATGTGGTATATTTTGAGGTTTTTCGACATAGTATAGTATGTCGCTTATGGGATATTTTTTGGCGTTGTATATTTTGACTTTCTTTGACTTTTTTCGTATGTCGTTACTGGGATATTTATCTGGGTTGTATATTTTGAAGTATTTGTGATATTTTTCGGCGTTGTATATTTTTACGTTTTTCGACATAGTATTATGTAGTTTTTGGAATATTTTTTATGTTGTATATTGTGACGTTTTTCGACTTAGTATTATGTCGTTTTTGGGATATTTATCTGGGTTGTATATTGTGACGTTTTTGGGACATATTTGGCGTTTTATATTTAGACTTTTTTCGACATAGTATTATGTCATTTTTGGGAAATTTTCTGGGTTGAATATTTTGAGGTTTTTGAAATATTTTTCGATGTGGTATATTTTGAGGTTTTTCGACATAGTATAATATGTCGTTTTTGGGATATTTTTTGGCGTTGTATATTTTGACTTTTTTCGAAATTGTATAATATGTCGTTTTTGGGATATTTTTCGGCATTGTATATTTTGACGTTTTTCGACATAGTATAGTATGTCGTTTTTGGGATATTTTTTGGCGTTGTATATTTTGACTTTTTTCGACTTTTTTCGTATGTCGTTTTTGGGATATTTATCTGGTTTGTATATTTTGAAGTATTTGTGAAATTTTTTGGCGTTGTATATTTTGACTTTTTTCGACCTTTTTCGTATGTAGTTTTTCGAATATTCATCTGGGTTGTATATTTTGAAGTATTTGTGATATTTTTCGGCGTTGTATATTTTGACGTTTTTCGACATAGTATTATGTAGTTCCTGGGATATTTTTTGGTGTTGTATATTATCTCTTTTTTCGACATAGTATTATATCGTTTTTGGGATATGTATCTGGGTTGTAAATTTTGACGTTTTTGGGACATTTTTTGGCGTTGTATACTCTGACTTTTTTCGACATAGTATATTATGTCGTTTTTGGAATATTTATCTGGGTTGTATATTTTGATGTTTATCGACCTAGTATTAAGTCGTTTTTGGGATATTTATCTGGGTTGTATACTTTGATGTTTTTGGGACATTATTTGGCGTTGTATATTTTGAGGTTTTCGACATAGTACAGTATGTCATTTTTGGGATATTCATCTGGGTTGTATATTTAGACTTTTTTGTGATATTTTTCGACGTGGTATATTTTGACGTTTTTCGACAAAGTATAGTATGTAGTTTTTGGGATATTTATCTGGGTTGTATATTTTGAAGTATTTCTGATATTTTTCGCGTTGTATATTTTGACGTTTTTCGACATAGTATTATATCGTTTTTGGGATATTTATCTGGGTTGTATATTTTGACGTTTTTGGGACATTTTTTGGCGTTGTATATTTTGACTTTTTTCGACATAGTATATTATGTCGTTTTTTGGGATATTTATCTGGGTTGTATATTTTGACATTTTGGACATATTTTGGCGTTGTATGTTTTGACTATTTTTGACATAACAAGTATGTCGTTTTTGGAATATTTATCTGGGTCTTATATTTTGAGGTTCTTCAACATAGTATAGTTTGTCATTTTTGGGTAATTTTTCTGGGTTGCATATTTTGACGTTATTGAGATATTTTTCGATGTGGTATATTTTGAGGTTTTTCGACAGAGTATAGTATGTCGCTTATGGGATATTTTTTGGCGTTGTATATTTTGACTTTCTTTGACTTTTTTCGTATGTCGTTATTGGGATATTTATCTGGGTTGTATATTTTGAAGTATTTGTGATATTTTTCGGCGTTGTATATTTTTACGTTTTTCGACATAGTATTATGTAGTTTTTGGAATATTTTTTATGTTGTATATTGTGACGTTTTTCGACATAGTATTATGTCGTTTTTGGGATATTTATCTGGGTTGTATATTGTGACGTTTTTGGGACATATTTGGCGTTTTATATTTAGACTTTTTTCGACATAGTATTATGTCATTTTTGGGAAATTTTTCTGGGTTGTATATTTTGAGGTTTTTGAGATAGTATTATGTAGTTTTGGGGATATTTATCTGGGTTGTATATTTTGACGTTTTTCGATATAGTATTATGTCGTTTTTGGGATATTTTTTGGCATTGTATATTTTGACTTTTTTCGAAATAGTATAATATGTCGTCTTTGGGATATTTTTCGGCATTGTATATTTTGACGTTTTTCGACATAGTATAGTTGTCGTTTTTGGGATATTTTTTGGCGTTGTATATTTTGACTTTTTTCGACTTTTTTCGTATGTCGTTTTTGGGATATTTATCTGGTTTGTATATTTTGAAGTATTTGTGAAATTTTTTGGCGTTGTATATTTTGACTTTTTTCGACCTTTTTCGTATGTAGTTTTTCAGGTATTCATCTGGGTTGTATATTTTGAAGTATTTGTGATATTTTTCGGCGTTGTATATTTTGACGTTTTTCGACATAGTATTATGTAGTTCCTGGGATATTTTTTGGTGTTGTATATTATCTCTTTTTTCGACATAGTATTATATCGTTTTTGGGATATGTATCTGGGTTGTAAATTTTGACGTTTTGGGGACATTTTTTGGCGTTGTATACTCTGACTTTTTTCGACATAGTATATTAAGTCGTTTTTTGGGATATTTATCTGGGTTGTATATTTTGACATTTTGGACATATTTTGGCGTTGTATACTCTGACTTTTTTCGACATAGTACAGTATGTCATTTTTGGGATATTCATCTGGGTTGTATATTTTGACGTTTTTGTGATATTTATCTGGGTTATATATTTTGAAGAGTTTGTGATATTTTTCAGCTTTGTATATTTTGACGTTTTTTGACATAGTATTATTTCGCTTTTGGCATATTTATCTGGATTGTATATTTTGACGTTTTTGGGACATATTTTGGCGTTGTATATTTTGACGTTTTTCGACATAGTATTATGTCATTTTTGGGATATTTTTTGGCGTGGCATATTTAACATTTTTCGACATACTATTATGTCGTTTTTGGGATAATTTTTGGCGTTGTATATTTTGACGTTTTTTGATATAGTATATTATGTCATTTTTGGGATAATTTTTGGCGTTATATATTTTGACGTTTTTTGACTTTTTTTAGATGTCGTTTATGGGATAATTATCTGGGTCGTATATTTAGATTTTTTTGTGATATTTTTTGACGTGGTATATTTTTACGATTTTCGACATAGTATTATGTCGTTTTTGGGATATTTCTCTGGGTTGTATATTTTGACTTTTTTCGACTTTTTTTGTATGTCGTTTTTGGGATATTTATTTGGGTTGTATATTTTGAAGTATTTGTGATATTTTTCGGCGTTGTATATTTTGACGTTTTTCGACATAATATTATGTAGTTTTTGGGATATTTATCTGGGTTGTATAGTTTGACGTTTTTGGGACATATTTTGTCGTTGTATATTTTGACATTTTTCCAACATAGTATTATTTAGTTTTTGTGATATTTTTTGGCGTTGTATATTTTTACGTTTTTCGACATAGTATTATGTCATTTTTGGGATATTTTTTGACGTGGCATATTTGACCTTTTTCGACATAGTATTATGTAGTTTTTGTGATATTTTTTGGCGTTGTTTATATTGACTTTTTTCGACTTTTTTCGTATGTCGTTTTTGGGATATTAATCTGGGTTGTGTATTTTGACGTTTTTGTGATATTTTTCGACGTGGTATATTTTGACGTTTTTCGACATAGTATAGTATGTCGTTTTCGTGATATTTATCTGGGTTGAATATTTGGACGTTTTTGTGATATCTTTCGGCGTGGTATATTTTGACGTTTTTCGACATAGTATTATGTCATTTTTGGGATATTTTTTTGCGTTGTATATTTTGACTTTTTTCGACATAGTATTATGTCTTTGTTGGGATATTTTTCAGCGTGGTATATTGTGACGTTTTTCAACATAGTTTTGTATGTCGTTTTTGGGATATTTATCAGGGTGGTATATTTTGACGTTTTTGGGACATTCTTTGGCGTTGTATATTTTGACCTTTTTTCGACATAGTACAGTATGTCATTTTTGGGATATTCATCTGGGTTGTATATTTTGAGGTTTTCGACATAGTACAGTATGTCATTTTTGGGATATTCATCTGGGTTGTATATTTTGACGTTTTTGTGATATTTTTCGACGTGGTATATTTTGACGTTTTTCGACAAAGTATAGTATGTCGTTTTTGGGATATTTTTTGGCGTTGTATATTTTGACCTTTTCGACTTTTTTCGTATGTCGGTTTTGGGATATTTATCTGGGTTGTATATTTTGACGTTTTTGGGACATATTTTGGCGTTGTATATTTTGACATTTTTCGACATAGTATTATGTCATTTTTTGGGATATTTTTTGGCGTGGCATATTTTACATTTTTTGACATGCTATTATGTCGTTTTTGGGATATTTTTTGGCGTTGTATATTTTGACGTTTTTTGATATAGTATATTATGTCACTTTTGGGATAATTGTTGGCGTTGTATATTTTGACGTTTTTCGACTTTTTTTGAATGTCGTTTATGGGATAATTATCTGGGTCGTTTATTTAGATTTTTTTGTGATATTTTTCGACGTGGTATATTTTTACATTTTTCGACATAGTATTATGTAGTTTTTGGGATATTTTGTGGTGTTGTATATTTTGACTTTTTTCCACATAGTATGTTATGTCCTTTTTTGGGATATTTATCTGGGTGGTATATTTTGACGTTTTTGGACATATTTTGGCGTATGTCGTTTTTGGGATATTAACTGGGTTGTAAATTTTGAAGGATTTGTGATATTTTTCGGCGTTGTATATTTTAACTTTTTTCGACATAGTATTATGTAGTTTTTGGGATATTTTTTATGGTGTATATTGTGACGTTTTTCGACATAGTATTATGTCGTTTTTGGGATATTTATCTGGGTTGTATATTTTGACGTTTTTGGGACATATTTGGCGTTTTATATTTAGACTTTTTTCGACATAGTATAGTATGTCATTTTTGGGAAATTTTTCTGGGTTGTATATTTTGAGGTTTTTGAGATATTTTTCGATGTGGTATTTTTTGATGTTTTTCGACATAGTATTATGTAGTTTTTGGGATATTTTTTGGTGTTGTATAATTTGACGTTTTTCGACATAGTATTATGTCGTTTTTGGGATATTTATCTGGATTGTATATTTTGACCTTTTTGGGACATATTTGGCGTTGTATATCTCCACTTTTTTCGACATAGTATAGTATCTGGTTTTTGGGATATTTTTTGACAACGAATATCTTGACTTTTTTCGACTTTTTTTGTATGTCGTTTTTGGGATATTTATCTGGGTTCTATATTTTGAAGTATTTGTGATATTTTTCGCGTTGTATATTTTGACGTTTTTCGACATAGTATTATATCGTTTTTGGGATATTTATCTGGGTTGTATATTTTGACGTTTTTGGGACATTTTTTGGTGTTGTATATTTTGACTTTTTTCGACATAGTATATTATGTCGTTTTTTGGGATATTTATCGGGGTTGTATATTTTGACATTTTGGACATATTTTGGCGTTGAATGTTTTGACTTTTTTTGACATAACAAGTATGTCGTTTTTGGAATATTTATCTGGGTTGTATATTTTGAGGTTCTTCAACATAGTATAGTTTGTCATTTTTGGGAAATTTTTCTGGGTTGCATATTTTGACGTTATTGAGATATTTTTCGAGGTGGTATATTTTGAGGTTTTTCGACATAGTATTATTTCGGCGTTGTATTTTATTACATTTTTTGACATAGTATTATGTAGTTTTTGGGATATTTATCTGGGTTGTATATTTTGACGTTTTAGATATAGTATTCTGTCGTTTTTGGGATATTTTTTGGCGTTGGATATTTTGATTTTTTTCGACATTTTCCGTATGTAGTTTTTGGGATATTTATCTGGGTTGTAAATTTGAAGTATTTCTGATATTTTTCAGCATTGTATATTTTTACGTTTTTTGACATAGTGTTATGTCGTTTTTGGGATATTTTTCGGCGTTGTACATTCTGACTTTTTTCGACTCTTTTCGTATGTCGTTTTTGGGACATTTAATTGGGTTGTATATTTAGACGTTTTTCGACATAGTATAAAATGTTGTTTTTGGGATATTTTTCGGCGTTGTGTATTTTGGCGTTTTTCGACATAGTATTATGTCGTTTTTGGGATATTTTTTGGCGTTGTACATTTTGACTTTTTTTTACATAGCCTTACGACCCGGAGAAGAAGTTAAGTTTGAGATATTTTTCGATGTGGTATATTTTGACGTTTTTCGACAGAGTATAGTATGTAATTTTTGGGATATTTTTTGGGGTTGTATATTTGGACTTTTTTCGACATAGTATATTATGTCGTTTTTTGGGATATTTACCGGGTTGTATATTTTGATGTTTTTGGGACATATTTGGCGTTGTATATTTTGACTTTTTTCGACATCGTATGTCGTTTTTGGAAAATTTATCTGGGTTGTATATTTTGAGGTTTTTTGACAAAGTATTATGTTGTTTTTGGAATATTTATCTGGGTTGTATATTTTGACGTTTTTGTGATATTTTTTGACGTGGTATATTTTGATGTTTTTCGACAGAGTATAATATGTCGTTTTTGGGATATTTTTTGGCGTTGTATATTTTGACATTTTTCAACTTTTTTCCGTTTGTCGTTTGTCGGATATTAATCTGGTTTGTAAGTTTTGAAGTATTTGTGATATTTTTCGGCGTTGTATATTTTGACGTTTTTCGACATAGTATAGTGTGTCGTTTTTGGTTTTTTTTTCGGCGTTGTATATTTTGATGTTTCGACATAGTATTATGTCGTTTTTGGGATATTTATCTGTGTTGTATATTTTGACCTTTTTGGGACATATTTGGCGTTGTATATTTTTACGTTTTTCGACATAGTATAATATGTAGTTTTTGGGATATTTTTGGATATTTTTCGACGTGGTATATTTTGACATATTTCGAGATAGTATTATGTCGTTTTTGGGATATTTTTTGACGTTGTTTATTTTGACTTTTTTCGACATTTTTTGTATGTCGTTTTTGGTATATTTATCTGTGTTGTATATTTTGACCTTTTTGGGACAAATTTGGCGTTGTATATTTTTACGTTTTTCGACATAGTATTATGTAGTTTTTGGGATATTTAGTGGTGTTGTATATTTGGACTTTTTTCGACATAGTATAATATGTAGTTTTTGGGATATTTTTTGGTGTTGTATATTTTGACGTTTTTGTGATATTTTTCGACGTGGTATATTTTGATGTATTTCGACATAGTATGTCGTTTTTGGGATATTTTTTGACGTTGTTAATTTTGACTTTTTTCGACATTTTTCGTATGTCATTTTTGGGAAATTTATCTGGGTTGTATATTTTGAAGTATTTGTGATATTTTTCGGCGTTATATATTTTGACGTTTTCCACATACTATTATGTAGTTTTTGGTATATTTTTTGGTGTTGTATATTTTGACTTTTTTCGACATAGTATAGTATGTCGTTTTTGGGATATTTTTCGGCGTTGTATATTTTGACGTTTTTCAACATTGTATTATCTAGTTTTTGGGATATTTTTTGGTGATGTATATTTTGACATTTTTCGACATAATATAGTATGTCGTTTTTGGGATATTTTTCGGCGTATATTTTGACGTTTTGCGACATAGTATTATGTCGTTTTTGGGATATTTATCTGGGTTGTATATTTTGATGTTTTTGGGATATTTTTTGGCGTTGTATATTTACACTTTTTTCGACTTTTTTCGTTTGCCGTTTTTGGGATATTTATCTGGGTTCTATATTTTGAAGAGTTTGTGATATTTTTCGGCTTTGTATATTTTGACGTTTTTTGACATAGTATTATTTCGCTTTTGGGAAATTTATCTGGGTTGTATATTTTGACGTTTTTGGGACATATTTTGAAGTTGTATATTTTGACGTTTTTCGACATAGTATTATGTCATTTTTGGGAAATTTTTTGGCGTGGCGTATTTGACGTTTTTTTACATAGTATTATGTCGTTTTGGGATATTTTTTGCCATTGTATATTTTGAATTTTTTCAACTTTTTTGTATGTCATTATTGAGATATTTATCTGGGTTGTATATTTTGAAGTATTTGTGATATTTATCTGGGTTGTATATTTATACCTTTTTGGGACATATTTGGCGTTGTATATTTTGAGTTTTTTAGACTTTTTTTGTATGTCGTTTTTTGGATATTTATCTGGGTTGTATATTTTGAAGTATTTGTGATATTTTTCGGCGTTGTATATTTTGACGTTTTTCGACATTATATTATGTAGTTTTTGGGATATTTTTTGGTGTTGTATTTTTGACTTTTTTCGACATAATATAGTATGTCGTTTTTGGGATATTTTTCGGCGTATATTTTGACGTTTTGGGACATAGTATTATGTCATTTTTGGGATATTTATCTGGGTTGTATAGTTTGATGTTTTTGGGACATATATTGGCGTTGTATATTTTGACGTTTTTCGACATAGTATTATGTAGTTTTTGGGATATTTTTTGGTGTTGTATATTGTGACTTTTTTCGACTTTTTTCGTATGTCGTTTTTTGGGATATTTATCTGGGTTCTATATTTTGAAGAGTTTGTGATATTTTTCGGCTTTGTATACTTTGACGTATTTTGACATAGTATTATTTCGCTTTTGGGATATTTATCTGGGTTGTATATTTTGACGTTTTTGGGACATATTTTGGCGTTGTATATTTTGACGTTTTTCGACATAGTATTATGTCATTATTGTGATATTTTTTGGCGTGGGATATTTGACGTTTTTTGACATCGTATTATGTCGTTTTTGGGATATTTTTTGGCGTTGTATATTTTGACGTTATTTGATATGGTATATTATGTCATTTTTGGGATAATTTTTGGCGTTGTATATTTTGACGTTTTTCTACATGGTATAGGATGTCGTTTTTGGGATTTTTTTGGCGTTGGATATTTGGACTTTTTTCGATATAGTATACTATGTCGTTTTTTGGGATATTTATCTGGGTTGTATATTTTGACATTTTGGACATATTTTGGACATATTTTGGCGTTGTATGTTTTGACTTTTTTCGACATAGTATTATGTAGTTTTTGGGATATTTTTTGGTGTTGTATATTGTGACGTTTTTTGACATAATAGAGTATGTCGTTTTTGGGATATTTTTTGGCGTTGTATATTTTGGCTTTTTTCGACTTTTTTCGTATGTCGTTTTTCGGATATTTATCTGGGTTGTATATTTTGACGTTTTTGTAATATTTTTCGGCGTTGTATATTTTGACGTTTTTCAACATAGTAAAATGTAGTTTTTGGGAAAATTTTTGGTGTTGTATATTTTGACGTTTTTGTGATATTTTTCGACGTGGTATATTTTGAAGTTTTTCGACATAGTATTACGTCGTTTTTGGGATATTTATCTGGGTTGTATAGTTTGACGTTTTTGGGACATATTTTGGTGTTGTATATTTTGACGTTTTTTGACAAAGTAAATGATGTCGTTTTCTGGGATCTTTATCTGGGTTTAATATTTTGACGTTTTTGGGACATATTTTGGCTTGTATATTTTGACTTTTTTCGACTTAGTAAAGTATGTCGTTTTCGTGATTTTTGTCTTGGTTGAATATTGGGACGTTTTTGTGATATCTTTCGGCGTGGTATATTTTGACGTTTTTCGACATGGTATAGTGTGTCGTATTTGGGATATTTATCTGGGTTGTATATTTTGACGTTTTTGTATTATTAATGGGCGTGGTATATTTTGCCGTTTTTCGACATAGTATTATGTCCTTTTTGGGATATTTTTTTAAGTTGTATATTTTGACTTTTTTCGACATAGTATTATGTCGTTGTTGGGATATTTTTCAGCGTGGTATATTGTGACGTTTTTCAACATAGTTTTTTATGTCGTTTTTGGGATATTTTTTGGCGTTGTATATTTTGACTTTTTTCGACTTTTTTCGTATGTCGTTTTTGGGATATTTATCTGGGTTCTATATTTTGAAGAGTTTGTGATATTTTTCGGCTTTGTATACTTTGACGTATTTTGACATAGTATTATTTCGCTTTTGGGATATTTATCTGGGTTGTATATTTTGACGTTTTTGGGACATATTTTGGCGTTGTATATTTTGACGTTTTTCGACATAGTATTATGTCATTTTTGGGAAATTTTTTGGCGTGGCGTATTTGACTTTTTTTTTACATAGTATTATGTCGTTTTGGGATATTTTTTGCCATTGTATATTTTGAATTTTTTCAACTTTTTTGTATGTCGTTATTGAGATATTTATCTGGGTTGTATATTTTGAAGTATTTGTGATATTTTTCGGCGTTGTATATTTTGACGTTTTTCGACATAGTATTATGTCGTTTTTGGGATATTTTTTGGTGTTGTATATTGTGACGTTTTTGTGATATTTTTCGACGTGGTATATTTTTACATTTTTCGACATAGTATTATGTAGTTTTTGGGATATTTTTCGGCGTTGTATATTTTGACTTCTTTCGACATAGTATTATGTCGTTTTTGGGATATTTTTTCGACGTTGTATATCTGACGTTTTTTGACAACGTATTATGTCGTTTTTTGGGATATTTATCTGGGTTGTATATTTTGACCTTTTTGGGACATATTTGGCGTTGTATATTTTGAGTTTTTTAGACTTTTTTTGTATGTCGTTTTTTGGATATTTATCTGGGTTGTATATTTTGAAGTATTTGTGATATTCTTCGGCGTTGTATATTTTGACGTTTTTCGACATTATATTATGTAGTTTTTGGGATATTTTTTGGTGTTGTATTTTTGACTTTTTTCGACATAATATAGTATGTCGTTTTTGGGATATTTTTCGGCGTATATTTTGACGTTTTGGGACATAGTATTATGTCATTTTTGGGATATTTATCTGGGTTGCATAGTTTGATGTTTTTGGGACATATATTGGCGTTGTATATTTTGACGTTTTTCGACATAGTATTATGTAGTTTTTGGGATATTTTTTGGTGTTGTATATTGTGACGTTTTTTGACATAATAGAGTATGTCGTTTTTGGGATATTTTTTGGCGTTGTATATTTTGGCTTTTTTTGACTTTTTTCGTATGTCGTTTTTCGGATATTTATCTGGGTTGTATATTTTGACGTTTTTGTAATATTTTTCGGCGTTGTATATTTTGACGTTTTTCGACATAGTAAAATGTAGTTTTTGGGAAAATTTTTGGTGTTGTATATTTTGACGTTTTTCGTGATATTTTTCGACGTGGTATATTTTGAAGTTTTTCGACATAGTATTACGTCGTTTTTGGGATATTTATCTGGGTTGTATAGTTTGACGTTTTTGGGACATATTTTGGTGTTGTATATTTTGACGTTTTTTGACAAAGTAAATTATGTCGTTTTCTGGGATCTTTATCTGGGTTTTATATTTTGACGTTTTTGGGACATATTTTGGCTTGTATATTTTGACTTTTTTCGACTTAGTAAAGTATGTCATTTTCGTGATTTTTGTCTTGGTTGAATATTGGGACGTTTTTGTGATATCTTTCGGCGTGGTATATTTTGACGTTTTTCGACATGGTATAGTGTGTCGTATTTGGGATATTTATCTGGGTTGTATATTTTGACGTTTTTGTATTATTTATGGGCGTGGTATATTTTGACGTTTTTCGACATAGTATTATGTCGTTGTTGGGATATTTTTCAGCGTGGTATATTGTGACGTTTTTCAACATAGCTTTTTATGTCGTTTTTAGGATATTTATCAGGGTGGTATATTTTGACGTTTTTCTACATAGTATAGTAGGTCGTTTTTGGGATATTTTTTGGCGTTGTATATTTTGACTTTTTTCGACTTTTTTCGTATGTCGTTTTTTGGGATATTTATCTGGGTTCTATATTTTGAAGAGTTTGTGATATTTTTCGGCTTTGTATACTTTGACGTATTTTGACATAGTATTATTTCGCTTTTGGGATATTTATCTGGGTTGTATATTTTGACGTTTTTGGGACATATTTTGGCGTTGTATATTTTGACGTTTTTCGACATAGTATTATGTCATTATTGTGATATTTTTTGGCGTGGGATATTTGACGTTTTTTGACATCGTATTATGTCGTTTTTGGGATATTTTTTGGCGTTGTATATTTTGACGTTATTTGATATGGTATATTATGTCATTTTTGGGATAATTTTTGGCGTTGTATATTTTGACGTTTTTCTACATGGTATAGGATGTCGTTTTTGGGATTTTTTTGGCGTTGGATATTTGGACTTTTTTCGATATGGTATACTATGTCGTTTTTTGGGATATTTATCTGGGTTGTATATTTTGACATTTTGGACATATTTTGGACATATTTTGGCGTTGTATGTTTTGACTTTTTTCGACATAGTATTATGTAGTTTTTGGGATATTTTTTGGTGTTGTATATTGTGACGTTTTTTGACATAATAGAGTATGTCGTTTTTGGGATATTTTTTGGCGTTGTATATTTTGGCTTTTTTCGACTTTTTTCGTATGTCGTTTTTCGGATATTTATCTGGGTTGTATATTTTGACGTTTTTGTAATATTTTTCGGCGTTGTATATTTTGACGTTTTTCAACATAGTAAAATGTAGTTTTTGGGAAAATTTTTGGTGTTGTATATTTTGACGTTTTTGTGATATTTTTCGACGTGGTATATTTTGAAGTTTTTCGACATAGTATTACGTCGTTTTTGGGATATTTATCTGGGTTGTATAGTTTGACGTTTTTGGGACATATTTTGGTGTTGTATATTTTGACGTTTTTTGACAAAGTAAATGATGTCGTTTTCTGGGATCTTTATCTGGGTTTTATATTTTGACGTTTTTGGGACATATTTTGGCTTGTATATTTTGACTTTTTTCGACTTAGTAAAGTATGTCGTTTTCGTGATTTTTGTCTTGGTTGAATATTGGGACGTTTTTGTGATATCTTTCGGCGTGGTATATTTTGACGTTTTTCGACATGGTATAGTGTGTCGTATTTGGGATATTTATCTGGGTTGTATATTTTGACGTTTTTGTATTATTAATGGGCGTGGTATATTTTGCCGTTTTTCGACATAGTATTATGTCCTTTTTGGGATATTTTTTTAAGTTGTATATTTTGACTTTTTTCGACATAGTATTATGTCGTTGTTGGGATATTTTTCAGCGTGGTATATTGTGACGTTTTTCAACATAGTTTTTTATGTCGTTTTTGGGATATTTTTTGGCGTTGTATATTTTGACTTTTTTCGACTTTTTTCGTATGTCGTTTTTGGGATATTTATCTGGGTTCTATATTTTGAAGAGTTTGTGATATTTTTCGGCTTTGTATACTTTGACGTATTTTGACATAGTATTATTTCGCTTTTGGGATATTTATCTGGGTTGTATATTTTGACGTTTTTGGGACATATTTTGGCGTTGTATATTTTGACGTTTTTCGACATAGTATTATGTCATTTTTGGGAAATTTTTTGGCGTGGCGTATTTGACTTTTTTTTTACATAGTATTATGTCGTTTTGGGATATTTTTTGCCATTTTATATTTTGAATTTTTTCAACTTTTTTGTATGTCGTTATTGAGATATTTATCTGGGTTGTATATTTTGAAGTATTTGTGATATTTTTCGGCGTTGTATATTTTGACGTTTTTCGACATAGTATTATGTCGTTTTTGGGATATTTTTTGGTGTTGTATATTGTGACGTTTTTGTGATATTTTTCGACGTGGTATATTTTTACATTTTTCGACATAGTATTATGTAGTTTTTGGGATATTTTTCGGCGTTGTATATTTTGACTTCTTTCGACATAGTATTATGTCGTTTTTGGGATATTTTTTCGACGTTGTATATCTGACGTTTTTTGACAACGTATTATGTCGTTTTTTGGGATATTTATCTGGGTTGTATATTTTGACCATTTTGGGACATATTTGGCGTTGTATATTTTGAGTTTTTTAGACTTTTTTTGTATGTCGTTTTTTGGATATTTATCTGGGTTGTATATTTTGAAGTATTTGTGATATTCTTCGGCGTTGTATATTTTGACGTTTTTCGACATTATATTATGTAGTTTTTGGGATATTTTTTGGTGTTGTATTTTTGACTTTTTTCGACATAATATAGTATGTCGTTTTTGGGATATTTTTCGGCGTATATTTTGACGTTTTGGGACATAGTATTATGTCATTTTTGGGATATTTATCTGGGTTGCATAGTTTGATGTTTTTGGGACATATATTGGCGTTGTATATTTTGACGTTTTTCGACATAGTATTATGTAGTTTTTGGGATATTTTTTGGTGTTGTATATTGTGACGTTTTTTGACATAATAGAGTATGTCGTTTTTAGGATATTTTTTGGCGTTGTATATTTTGGCTTTTTTTGACTTTTTTCGTATGTCGTTTTTCGGATATTTATCTGGGTTGTATATTTTGACGTTTTTGTAATATTTTTCGGCGTTGTATATTTTGACGTTTTTCGACATAGTAAAATGTAGTTTTTGGGAAAATTTTTGGTGTTGTATATTTTGACGTTTTTCGTGATATTTTTCGACGTGGTATATTTTGAAGTTTTTCGACATAGTATTACGTCGTTTTTGGGATATTTATCTGGGTTGTATAGTTTGACGTTTTTGGGACATATTTTGGTGTTGTATATTTTGACGTTTTTTGACAAAGTAAATTATGTCGTTTTCTGGGATCTTTATCTGGGTTTTATATTTTGACGTTTTTGGGACATATTTTGGCTTGTATATTTTGACTTTTTTCGACTTAGTAAAGTATGTCATTTTCGTGATTTTTGTCTTGGTTGAATATTGGGACGTTTTTGTGATATCTTTCGGCGTGGTATATTTTGACGTTTTTCGACATGGTATAGTGTGTCATATTTGGGATATTTATCTGGGTTGTATATTTTGACGTTTTTGTATTATTTATGGGCGTGGTATATTTTGACGTTTTTCGACATAGTATTATGTCGTTGTTGGGATATTTTTCAGCGTGGTATATTGTGACGTTTTTCAACATAGCTTTTTATGTCGTTTTTAGGATATTTATCAGGGTGGTATATTTTGACGTTTTTCTACATAGTATAGTATGTCGTTTTTGGGATATTTTTTGGCGTTGTATATTTTGACTTTTTTCGACTTTTTTCGTATGTCGTTTTTTGGGATATTTATCTGGGTTCTATATTTTGAAGAGTTTGTGATATTTTTCGGCTTTGTATACTTTGACTTATTTTGACATAGTATTATTTCGCTTTTGGGATATTTATCTGGGTTGTATATTTTGACGTTTTTGGGACATATTTTGGCGTTGTATATTTTGACGTTTTTCGACATAGTATTATGTCATTATTGTGATATTTTTTGGCGTGGGATATTTGACGTTTTTTGACATCGTATTATGTCGTTTTTGGGATATTTTTTGGCGTTGTATATTTTGACGTTATTTGATATGGTATATTATGTCATTTTTGGGATAATTTTTGGCGTTGTATATTTTGACGTTTTTCTACATGGTATAGGATGTCGTTTTTGGGATTTTTTTGGCGTTGGATATTTGGACTTTTTTCGATATAGTATACTATGTCGTTTTTTGGGATATTTATCTGGGTTGTATATTTTGACATTTTGGACATATTTTGGACATATTTTGGCGTTGTATGTTTTGACTTTTTTCGACATAACAAGTATGTCGATTTTGGAATATTTATCTGGGTTGTATATTTTGAGGATTTTTGACATAGTATTATGTCTTTTTTGGGATTTTTTTTGGTGTTGTATTTTGTGACGTTTTTGTGATATTTTTCGACGTGGGATATTTTGACGTTTGTCGACATAGTATTATGTCGTTTTTGGGATATTTTTCGGCGTTGTATATTTTGACTTTTTAAACAAAGTATTATGTTGTTTTTGGAATATTTATCTGGGTTGTATATTTTGACGTTTTTGTGATATTTTTTGACGTGGTATATTTTGATGTTTTTCAACTTTTTCCGTATGTCGTTTGTGGGATATTTATCTGGGTTGTAAATTTTGAAGTTTTTGTGATATTTTTCGGCGTTGTATATTTTGACGTTTTTCGATATAGTATTATGTAGTTTTTGGGATATTTTTTGGTGTTGTATATTTTGACGTTTTTCGATATAGTATTATGTCGTTTTTGGGATATTTATCTGGGTTGTATATTTTGACATTTTTGGGATATTTTTTGGCGTTGTATATTTTAATTTTTTTCGACATAGTATTATGTCGTTTTTTGGGATATTTATCTGGGTTGAATTTTTTAACGTTTTTGGACATATTTTGTCTTGTATATTTTGACTTTTTTGTGACATTTTTCGACATGGTATATTTAGACGTTTTTTCGACATACTATAGTATGTCGTATTTGGGATATTTTTTGGCGGTGTATGTTTTTACGTTTTTCGACATAGTAATATGTAGTTTTTGGGATATTTTTTGGTGTTGTATATTTTTACGTTTTTCGACATAGTATTATGTCTTTTTTGGGATATTTATCTGGGTTGTATATTTTGACCTTTTTGGGACATATTTGGCGTTGTATATTTTGAGTTTTTTCGACTTTTTTTGTATGTCGTTTTTGGGATATTTATCTGGGTTGTATATTTTGAAGTATTTGTGATTTTTTTCGACGTTGTATATTTTGACCTTTTTCGACATTGTATTATGTAGTTTTTGGGATATTTTTTGGTGTTGTATATTTGACTTTTTTCGACATAATATGGTATGTCGTTTTTGGGATATTTATCTGGGTTGTATATTTTGACATTTTGGACATATTTTGGACATATTTTGGCGTTGTATGTTTTGACTTTTTTCGACATAACAAGTATGTCGTTTTTGGAATATTTATCTGGGTTGTATATTTTGAGGTTTTTTGACATAGTATTATGTTGTTTTTGGGATATTATTTGGTGTTGTATATTGTGACGTTTTTGTGATATTTTTCGACGTGGGATATTTTGACTTTTGTCGACATAGTATTATGTCGTTTTTGGGATATTTTTCGGCGTTGTATATTTTGACATTGTTGACAAAGTATTATGTTGTTTTTGGAATATTTATCTGGGTTGTATATTTTGACGTTTTTGTGATATTTTTTGACGTGGTATATTTTGATGTTTTTCGACAGAATATAATATGTCGTTTTTGGGATATTTTTTGGCGTTGTATATTTTGACGTTTTTCGACATAGTATTATGTCGTTTTTGGGATATTTCTCTGGGTTGTATAGTTTGACGTTTTTGGGACATATTTTGGCGTGGCATATTTGACCTTTTTCGACATAGTATTATGTAGTTTTTGTGATATTTTTGGGATTTGTTTATATTGACTTTTTTCGACTTTTTTCGTATGTCGTTTTTGGGATATTTATCTGGGTTGTATATTTTGACGTTTTTGGGACATATTTGGCGTTGTATATTTTGACTTTTTTCGACATAGTATAGTATGTCGTTTTTTGGGATATTTATCTGGGTTGTATTTTTTTACGTTTTTGGACATATTTTGGCTTGTATATTTTCACTATTTTGTGATATTTTTCGACATGGTATATTTTGACGTTTTTTCGACATAGTATAGTATGTCGTATTTGGGATATTTTTTGGCGTTGTATATTTTTACGTTTTTCGACATAGTATTATGTCTTTTTTGGGATATTTATCTGGGTTGTATATTTTGACCTTTTTGAGACATATTTGGCGTTGTATATTTTGAGTTTTTTAGACTTTTTTTGGATGTCGTTTTTGGGATATTTATCTGGTTTGTATATTTTGAAGTATTTGTGATATTGTTCGGCGTTGTATATTTTGACGTTTTTCGACATTATATTATGTAGTTTTTGGGATATTTTTTGGCGTATATTTTGACGTTTTGGGAAATAGTATTATGTCATTTTTGGGATATTTATCTGGGTTGTATAGTTTGACGTTTTTGTGACATATATTGGCGTTGTATATTTTGACGTTTTTCGACATAGTATTATGTAGTTTTTGGGATATTTTTTGGTGTTGTATATTGTGACGTTTTTGGGATATTTTTCGGCGTTGTACATTTGGACGTTTTTCGACATAGTATTATGTCGTTTTTGGGATATTTTCTCGACGTTGTATATTTAGACTTTTTTGACATAATAGAGTATGTCGTTTTTGGGATATTTTTTGGCGTTGTATATTTTGGCTTTTTTCGACTTTTTTCATATGTCGTTTTTCGGATATTTATCTGGGTTGTATATTTTGACGTTTTTGTAATATTTTTCGGCGTTGTATATTTTGACGTTTTTCGACATAGTAAAATGTAGTTTTTGGGATATTTTTCGGCGTTGTATATTTTGACGTTTTTTTACATAGTATTATGTAGTTTTTGGGATATTTATCTGGGTTGTATATTTTGAGGTTTTTCGACAAAGTATAGTATGTCGTTGTAAATTTTGAAGTATTTGTGATATTTTTCGGCATTGTATATTTTTACGTTTTTTGACATAGTATTATGTAGTTTTTGGGACATTTTTGGTGTTGTATATTTTGAGGTTTTTCGACATAGTATTATGTAGTTTTTGGGATACTTTTCGGCGTTGTATATTTTGACGTTTTTTTACATAGTATTATGTAGTTTTTGGGATATTTTTTGGTGTTGTATATTTTGAGGTTTTTCGACAAAGTATAGTATGTCGTTTTTGGGATAATTTTTGGCGTTGTATATTTTGACTTTTTTCGACTTTTTTCGTATGTGGTTTTTGGGATATTTATCTGGGTTGTATATTTTGAAGTATTTGTGATATTTTTCGGCATTGTATATTTTGACGTTTTTCGACATAGTATTATGTAGTTTTTGGGATATTTTTTGGTGATGTATATTTTGACTTTTTTCGACATAGTATTATGTCGTTTTTGGGATATTTATCTGGGTTGTATAGTTTGACCTTTTCGGGACATATTTGGCGTTGTATATTTAGACTTTTTTCGACATTGTATAGTATCTCATTTTTTGGATATTTTTTGGCGTTGTATATTTTGACTTTTTTCGACTTTTTTTGTATGTCGTTTTTGGGATATTTATCTGGGTTGTATATTTTGAAGTATTTGTGATATTATTCAGCGTTGTATATTTTGAGGTTTTTCGACATTGTATTATCTAGTTTTTGGGATATTTTTTGGTGTTGTATATTTTGACATTTTGCGACATAGTATTATGTCATTTTTGGGATATTTATCTGGGTTGTATAGTTTGACGTTTTTGGGACATATTTTGGCGTTGTATATTTTTACGTTTTTCGACATAGTATTATGTAGTTTTTGGGATATTTTTTGGTGTTGTATATTTTGACGTTTTTGTGATATTTTTCGACGTGGTATATTTTGACGTATTTCGACATAGTATTATGTCTTTTTTGGGATATTTTTTGACGTTGTTTATTTTGACTTATTTCGACATTTTTCGTATGTCGTTTTTGATATACTATATTATGTCATTTTTGGGATAATTTTTGGCGTTGTATATCATGACTTTTTTCGACATAGTATAGTATATCGTTTTTGGGATATTTTTTGGCGTTGTATATTTTGGCTTTTTTCGACTTTTTTCGTATGTCGTTTTTGGGATATTTATCTGGGTTGTATATTTTGAAGTATTTGTGATATTTTTCGGCGTTGAATATTTTGACGTTTTTCGACATAGTATTATGTAGTTTTTGGGAAATTATCTGGGTTGTATATTTTGAGGTTTTTCGACAAAGTATAGTATGTCGTTGTAAATTTTGAAGTATTTGTGATATTTTTCGGCATTGTATATTTTTACGTTTTTTGACATAGTATTATGTAGTTTTTGGGATATTTTTTGGTGTTGTATATTTAGAGGTTCTTCGACATAGTATTATGTAGTTTTTGGGATATTTTTCGGCGTTGTATATTTTGACATTTTTCGACATAGTATTATGTAGTTTTTGGGATATTTATCTGGGTTGTGTTTTTTGAGGTTTTTCGACAAAGTATAGTATGTCGTTTTTGGGATATTTTTCGGCGTTGTATATTTTGAGGTTTTTCGACAAAGTATAGTATGTCGTTTTTGGGATAATTTTTGGCATTGTATATTTTGAATTTTTTCGACTTTTTTCGTATGTGGTTTTTGGGATATTTATCTGGGTTGTATATCGGTTGTATATTTTGACGTTTTTGTGATATTTTTCGACGTGGTATATTTTGACGTATTTCGACATAGTATTATGTCGTTTTTGGGATATTTTTTGACGTTGTTTATTTTGACTTATTTCGACATTTTTCGTATGTCGTTTTTGATATACTATATTATGTCATTTTTGGGATAATTTTTGGCGTTGTATATCATGACTTTTTTCGACATAGTATAGTATGTCGTTTTTGGGATATTTTTTGGCGTTGTATATTTTGGCTTTTTTCAACCTTTATCGTATGTCGTTTTTGGGATATTTATCTCGGTTGTATATTTTGAAGTATTTGTGATATTTTTCGGCGTTGAATATTTTGACGTTTTTCGACATAGTATTATGTAGTTTTTGGGATATTTTTTGGTGTTGTATATTATGACGTTTTTGTGATATTTTTCGACGTGGTATATTTTGACGTTTTTCAACATAGTATTATGTAGTTTTTGGGAAATTATCTGGGTTGTATATTTTGAGGTTTTTCGACAAAGTATAGTATGTCGTTGTAAATTTTGAAGTATTTGTGATATTTTTCGGCATTGTATATTTTTACGTTTTTTGACATAGTATTATGTAGTTTTTGGGATATTTTTTGGTGTTGTATATTTAGAGGTTCTTCGACATAGTATTATGTAGTTTTTGGGATATTTTTCGGCGTTGTATATTTTGAGGTTTTTCGACAAAGTATAGTATGTCGTTTTTGGGATAATTTTTGGCATTGTATATTTTGAATTTTTTCGACTTTTTTCGTTTGTGGTTTTTGGGATATTTATCTGGGTTGTATATTTTGAAGTATTTGTGATATTTTTCGGCGTAGTATATTTTGACGTTTTTCGACATGGTATTATGTAGTTTTTGGGATATTTTTTGGTGATGTATATTATGACTTTTTTCGACATTGTATTATGTCGTTTTTGGGATATTTATCTGGGTTGTATAGTTTGACCTTTTCGGGACATATTTGGCGTTGTATATTTAGACTTTTTTCGACATTATATAGTATCTCATTTTTTGGATATTTTTTGGCGTTGTATATTTTTACTTTTTTCGACTTTTTTTGTATATTGTTTTTGGGATATTTATCTGGGTTGTATATTTTGAAGTATTTGTGATATTTTTCAGCGTTGTATATTTTGAGGTTTTTCGACATTGTATTATCAAGTTTTTGGGATATTTTTTGGTGTTGTATATTTTGACTTTTTTCGACATAATATAGTATGTCGTTTTTGGGATATTTTTCGGCGTATATTTTGACATTTTGCGACATAGTATTATGTCATTTTTGGGATATTTATCTGGGTTGTATAGTTTGACGTTTTTGGGACATATTTTGGCGTTGTATATTTTTACGTTTTTCGACATAGTATTATGTAGTTTTTGGGATATTTTTTGGTGTTGTATATTTTGACGTTTTTGTGATATTTTTCGACGTGGTATATTTTGACGTATTTTGACATAGTTTTATGTCGTTTTTGGGATATTTTTTGGCGTTGTATATTTTGGCTTTTTTAGACTTTTTTCGTATGTCGTTTTTGGGGTATTTATCTGGGTTGTATATTTTGAAGTATTTGTGATATTTTTCGGCGTTGAATATTTTGACGTTTTTCGACATAGTATTATGTAGTTTTTGGGATATTTTTTGGTGTTGTATATTTTGACGTTTTTGTGATATTTTTCGACGTGGTATATTTTGACGTTTTTCGACATAGTATTATGTAGTTTTTGCGATATTTTTTGACGTTGTTTATTTTGACTTTTTTCGATTTTTTTCGTAAGTCGTTTTTGGGATATTTATCTGGGTTGTATATTTTGAAGTATTTGTGATATTTTTCGACACGGTGTATTTTGCCGTTTTTCGACATAGTATTACGTCGTTTTTGCGATATTTATCTGGGTTGTATAGTTTGATGTTTTTGGGACATATTTTTGCGTTGTATATTTTGACGTTTTTTGACAAAGTAAATTATGTCGTTTTCTGGGATCTTTATCTGGGTTTTATATTTTGACGTTTTTCGACCTAGTATAGTATGTCGTTTTCGTGATATTTATCTGGGTTGAATATTTGGACGTTTTTGTGATATCTTTCGGCGTGGTATATTTTGACGTTTTTCGACATGGTATAGTGTGTCGTATTTGGGATATTTATCTGGGTTGTATATTTTGACGTTTTTGTATTATTTTTGGGCGTGGTATATTTCACATAGTCTTATGTCCTTTTTGGGATATTATTTTGCGTTGTATATTTTGACTTTTTTCAATATAGTATTATGTCGTTGTTGGGATATTTTTCAGCGTGGTATATTGTGACGTTTTTCAACATAGTTTTGTATGTAGTTTTTGGGATATTCATCAGGGTGGCATATTTTGACGTTTTTGTATTATTTTTGGGCGTGGTATATTTCACATAGTCTTATGTCCTTTTTGGGATATTATTTTGCGTTGTATATTTTGACTTTTTTCAATATAGTATTATGTCGTTGTTGGGATATTTTTCAGCGTGGTATATTGTGACGTTTTTCAACATAGTTTTGTATGTAGTTCTTGGGATATTCATCAGGGTGGTATATTTTGACGTTTTTGGGACATTTTTTGGCGTTGTATATTTTGACGTTTTTCTACATAGTATAGAATGTCGTTTTTGGGATATTTTTTGGAGTTGTATATTTTGACTTTTTTCGACTTTTTTTGAATGTCGTTTTTGGGATATTTATCTGGGTTGTATATTTTGACGTTTTTGGGACATATTTTGGCGTTGTATATTTTGACGTTTTTCGACATAGTATTATGTCATTTTTGGGATATTTATTGGCGTGGGATATTTGACGTTTTTTGACATAGTATTATATCGTTTTTGGGATATTTATCTGGGTTGTATATTTTGACGTTTTTGGGACATTTTTTGGCGTTGGATATTTTGACTTTTTTCGATATAGTATACTATGTCGTTTTTTGGGATATTTATCTGGGTTGTATATTTTGACATTTTGGACATATTTTGGTGTTGTACATTTTGACTTTTTTCGACATAACAAGTATGTCGTTTTTGGAATATTTATCTGGGTTGTATATTTTGACATTTTTGTGATATTTTTCGACGTGGTATATTTTGACGTTTTTCGACAAAGTATAGTATGTCATTTTTGGGATATTTTTTTGCTTTGTATATTTTGACTATTTTAGACTTTTTTCGTATGTTGTTTTTGGGATATTTATATGGGTTGTATATTTTGAAGTATTTTTTATATTTTTGGCGTTGTATATTTTTACGTTTTTCGACATAGTATTATGTAGTTTTTGGGATATTTTGTGGATTTGTATATTTGGACTTTTTTCAACATAGTATAATATGTAGTTTTTGGGATATTTTTCTGCGTTGTATATTTTGACGTTTTTCGACATAGTATTATGTAGTTTTTGGGATATTTTTTGGTGTTGTATATTTTGACGTTTTTGTGATATTTTTCGACGTGGTATATTTTGACGTTTTTCGACATAGTATTATGTAGTTTTTGGGATATTTTTTGACGTTGTTTATTTTGACTTTTTTCGACTTTTTTCGTATGTCGTTTTTGGGATATTTATCTGGGTTGAATATTTTGAAGTATTTTTGATATTTTTCGGCGTTGTATATTTTGACGTTTTTCAACATAGTATTATGTAGTTTTTGGGATATTTTTTGGTGTTGTATATTGTGACTTTTTTCGACATAGTATAGAATGTCGTTTTTGGGATATTTTTTGGCGTTGTATATTTTGACATTTTTTGACATAGTATTATGTCGTTTTTGGAATATTTATTTGGGTTGTATATTTTGACGTTTTTGTGAAATTTTTTGACGTGGTATATTTGGAGGTTTTTCTACATAGTATAGTATGTCGTTTTTGGGATATTTTTTGGCGTTGTATATTTTGACTTTTTTAGACTTTTTTCGTATGTCGTTTTTGGGATATTTATCTGGGTTCTATATTTTGAAGAGTTTGTGATATTTTTCGGCTTTGTAAACTTTGACGTTTTTTGACATAATATTATTTCGCTTTTGGGATATTTATCTGGGTTGTATATTTTGACGTTTTTGGGACATATTTTGGCGTTGTATATTTTGACGTTTTTCGACATAGTATTATGTCATTTTTGGGATATTTTTTGGCGTGGGATATTTGACGTTTTTTGACATAGTATTATGTCGTTTTGGGGATATTTTTTGGCGTTGTATATTTTGACGTTTTTTGATATGGTATATTATATCATTTTTGGGATAATTTTTGGAGTTGTATATTTTGACGTTTTTCTACATGGTATAGTATGTTGTTTTTGGGATATTTTTTGGCGTTGTATATTTTGACTTTTTTCGACTTTTTTCGTATGTCGTTTTTGGGATATTTATCTGGGTTGTATATTTTGAAGTATTTGGGATATTTTTTGGTGTTGTATATTTTGACTTTTTTCAACATAGTATTATATCATTTTTGGGATATTTATCTGGGTTGTATATTTTGACGTTTTTGGGACATTTTTTGGCGTTGGATATTTTGACTTTTTTCGATGTAGTATACTATGTGGTTTTTTGGGATATTTATCTGGGTTGTATATTTTCACATTTTGGACATATTTTGGACATATTTTGGCGTTGTATGTTTTGACTTTTTTCGACATAACAAGTATGTCGTTTTTGGAATATTTATCTGGGTTGTATATTTTGACATTTCTGTGATATTTTTCGACGTTGTATATCTTGACGTTTTTCGACTTAGTATTATGTCGTTTTTGGGATATTTTTTGGTGTTGTATATTTTGACGTTTTTGTGATATTTTTCGACGTGGTATATTTTTACGTTTTCCGACATGGTATTATGTAGTTTTTGGGACATTTTTTGACGTTGTTTATTTTGACTTTTTTCGACTTTTTTCGAATGTCGTTTTTGGGATATTTATCTGGGTTGTATATTTTGAAGTATTTGTGATATTTTTCGGCGTTGTATATTTTGACGTTTGTCAACATAGTATTATGTAGTTTTTTGGATATTTTTTGGTGTTGTATATTTTGACTTTTTTCGACATAGTATAGAATGTCGTTTTTGGGATATTTTTTGGCGTTGTATATTTTGACGTTTTTTGACATAGTATTATGTCGTTTTTGGAATATTTATTTGGGTTGTATATTTTGACGTTTTTGTGATACTTTTTGACGTGGTATATTTTGACGTTTTTCTACATAGTATAGTATGTCGTTTTTGGGATATTTTTTGGCGTTCTATATTTTGACTTTTTTAGACTTTTTTCGTATGTCGTTTTTGGGATATTTATCTAGGTTCTATATTTTGAAGAGTTTGTGATATTTTTCGGCTGTGTATACTTTGACGTTTTTTGACATAGTATTATTTCGCTTTTGGGATCTTTATCTGGGTTGTATATTTTGACGTTTTTGGGACATATTTTGGCGTTGTATATTTTGACGTTTTTCGACATAGTATTTTGTCATTTTTGGGATATTTTTTGGCGTTGTATATTTTGACGTTTTTCTACATGGTATAGTATGTCGTTTTTGGGATATTTTTTGGCGTTGTATATTTTGACTTTTTTCGACTTTTTTCGTATGTCCTTTTTGGGATATTTATCTGGGTTGTATATTTTGAAGTATTTGTGATATTTTTCGGCGTTGTATATTTTGACGTTTTTCGACATAGTATTATTTAGTTTTTGGGATTTTTTGGTGTTGTATATTTTGACTTTTTTCGACATAGTATTGTATCATTTTTGGGATATTTATCTGGGTTGTATATTTTGACGTTTTTGGGACATTTTTTGGCGTTGGATATTTTGACTTTTTTCGATATAGTATACTATGTCGTTTTTTGGGATATTTATCTGGGATGTATATTTTCACATTTTGGACATATTTTGGACTTATTATGGCGTTGTATGTTTTGACTTTTTTCGACATAACAAGTATGTCGTTTTTGGAATATTTATCTGGGTTGTATATTTTGACATTTCTGTGATATTTTTTGACGTGGTATATCTTGACGTTTTTCGACTTAGTATTATGTCGTTTTTGGGATATTTTTTGACGTTGTTTATTTTGACTTTTTTCGACTATTTTCGTATGTCGTTTTTGGGATATTTATCTGGGTTGTATATTTTGAAGTATTTGTGATATTTTTCGGCGTTGTATATGTTGACGTTTTTCAACATAGTGTTATGTAGTTTTTTGGATATTTTTTGGTGTTGTATATTTTGACTTTTTTCGACATAGTATAGAATGTCGTTTTTGGGATATTTTTTGGCATTGTATATTTTGACGTTTTTTGACATAGTATTATGTCGTTTTTGGAATATTTATTTGGGTTGTATATTTTGACGTTTTTGTGATATTTTTCGACGTGGTATATTTAGACGTTTTTCTACATAGTATAGTATGTCGTTTTTGGAATATTTTTTGGCGTTGTATATTTTGACTTTTTTAGACTTTTTTCGTATGTCGTTTTTGGGATATTTATCTGGGTTCTATATTTTGAAGAGTTTGTGATATTTTTCGGCTGTGTATACTTTGACGTTTTTTGACATAGTATTATTTCGCTTTTGGGATCTTTATCTTGGTTGTATATTTTGACGTTTTCGGGACATATTTTGGCGTTGTATATTTTGACGTTTTTCGACATAGTATTATGTCATTTTTGGGATATTTTTTGGCGTGGGATATTTGACGTTTTTTGACAAAGTATTATGTCGTTTTTGGGATATTTTTTGGCGTTGTATATTTTGACGTTTTTTGATATGGTATATTATGTCATTTTTGGGATAATTTTTGGCGTTGTATATTTTGACGTTTTTCTACATGGTATAGTATGTCGTTTTTGGGATATTTTTTGGCGTTGTATATTTTGACTTTTTCGACTTTTTTCGTATGTCGTTTTTGGGATATTTATCTGGGTTGTATATTTTGAAGTATTTGTGATATTTTTCGGTGTTGTATATTTTGATGTTTTTCGACATAGTATTATTTAGTTTTTGGGATATTTTTTGGCGTTGTATATTTTGACGTTTTTCGACATAGTATTGTATCATTTTTGGGATATTTATCTGGGTTGTATATTTTGACGTTTTTGGGACATTTTTTGGCGTTGGATATTTTGACTTTTTTCGATATAGTATACTATGTCGTTTTTTGGGATATTTATCTGGGTTGTATATTTTCACATTTTGGACATATTTTGGACATATTTTGGCATTGTATGTTTTGACTTTTTTCGACATAACAAGTATGTCGTTTTTGGAATATTTATCTGGGTTGTATATTTTGACATTTCTGTGATATTTTTCGACGTGGTATACTTGACGTTTTTCGACTTAGTATTATGTCGTTTTGGGATATTTTTTGACGTTGTTTATTTTGACTTTTTTCGACTTTTTTCGTATGTCGTTTTTGGGATATTTATCTGGGTTGTATATTTTGAAGTATTTGTGATATTTTTCGGCGTTGTATATTTTGACGTTTTTCAACATAGTGTTATGTAGTTTTTTGGATATTTTTTAGTGTTGTATATTTTGACTTTTTTCGACATAGTATAGAATGTCGTTTTTGGGATATTTTTTGGCGTTGTATATTCTGACGTTTTTTGACATAGTATTATGTCGTTTTTGGAATATTTATTTGGGTTGTATATTTTGACGTTTTTGTGATATTTTTCGACGTGGTATATTTAGACGTTTTTCTACATAGTATAGTATGTCGTTTTTGGGATATTTTTTGGCGTTGTATATTTTGACTTTTTTAGACTTTTTTCGTATGTCGTTTTTGGGATATTTATCTGGGTTCTATATTTTGAAGAGTTTGTGATATTTTTCGGCTGTGTATACTTTGACGTTTTTTGACATAGTATTATTTCGCTTTTGGGATCTTTATCTTGGTTGTATATTTTGACGTTTTCGGGACATATTTTGGCGTGGTATACACACACACACACACACACACACACACACACACACACACACACACACACACACACCACCCTTCTGGTGATATTTTTCGGTGTTGTATATTTTGACGTTTTTCGACATAGTATTATGTAGTTTTTGGGATATTTTTTGGTGTTGTATATTTTGTCTTTTTTCGACATAGTATTATATCGTTTTTGCGATATCTATCTGGGTTGAATATTTTGACGTTTTTGGGACATATTTGGCGTTGTATATTTTGACGTTTTTCGGCATTTTACGTATTTCATTTTTGGGACATTTATCTGGGTTGTATATTTAAAGTATTTGTGAAATTTTTCAGCGTTGTATATTTTGACGTTTTTCGACATAGTATTATGTCGTTTTTGGGATATTTTTCGGCCGTGTATATCTTGACGTTTTTTGACATAGTATTATGTCGTTTTTGGAATATTTATCTGGGTTGTATATTTTGACGTTTTTGTAATATTTGTGGGCGTGGTATATTTTGCTGTTTGTCGACATAGTTTTATGTCATTTTTGGGATATTTTTTTGCGTTGTATATTTTGACTTTTTTCGACATAGTATTATGTCGTTGTTGGGATATTTTTCAGCGTGGTATATTGTAACGTTTTTAAACATAGTTTTGTATGTCGTTTTTGGGATATTTATCAGGGTTGAATATTTGGACGTTTTTGTGATATCTTTCGGCGTGGTATATTTTGACGTTTTTCGACATAGTATTATGTCATTTTTGGGATTTTTTTTTGCGTTGTATATTTTGACGTTTTTCGACATAGTATGTCGTTTTTGGAATATTTTTCTGGGTTGTATATTTTGAGGTTTTTCGACATAGTATAGTTTGTCATTTTTGGGATATTTATCTGGGTTGTAAATTTTGAAGTATTTGTGATATTTTTCGGCATTGTATATTTTTACGTTTTTTGACATAGTATTATGTCATTTTTGGGATATTTATCTGGGTTGTATATTTTGATGTTTTTGGACATATTTTGGCGTATGTCGTTTTTGGGATATTTATCTGGGTTGTAAATTTTGAAGTATTTGTGAAATTTTTCGGCGTTGTATATTTTAACGTTTTTCGACTTTTCTTGTATGTCGTTTTTGGGAAATTTATCTGGGTTGTATATTTTGACGTTTTTGGGACATTTTTTGGCGTTGTATATTTTGACTTTTTTCGACTTTTTTTGTATATCGTTTTTGGGATATTTATCTGGGTTGTATATTTTGAAGTATTTGTGACATTTTTCGGCGTGGGTTATTTTGACGTTTTTCGACATAGTATTATGTAGTTTTTGTGATATTTTTCGACGTGGTATATTTTGACGTTTTTCGACATAGTATTATGTAGTTTTTGTGATATTTTTTGGCGTTGTTTATTTTGACTTTTTTGGACTTTTTTCGTATGTCGTTTTTGTGATATTTATCTGGGTTGAATATTTTGACGTTTTTGTGATATCTTTCGGCGTGGTATATTTTTACATTGTACAAAACAGTATAGTATGTCATGTTTGAGATATTAATCTGGGTTGTATATTTTAACGTTATTGGGACATTTTCTGGCGTGGTATATTTTGACGTTTTTCAACATAGTATGTCGTTTTTGGGATATTTTTTTGGGTTGTATATTTTTACGTTTTTGGACATAGTATTATGTCATTTTGGGATATTTTTTGGTGTTGTATATTTCCACTTTTTTCGACATTGTATAGTATGTCATTTTTGGGATATTTTTCGGCGTTGTATATTTAGACGTTTTTCAAAATAGTATAGTATGTAATTTTTGGGATATTTATCTGGGTTGTATATTTTGACGTTTTTGGGACAATTTTGGCCGTGGAACATTTTGACTTTTTCGATATAGTATATATAGCATGTAGTTTTTTAGATAACTACCTGGGTTGTATATTTTGATATTTTTCAGCATTGTATATTTTGACCTTTTTCGACATAGTATATATAGTATGTCATTTTTGGGATATTTATCTGGGTTGTACATTTTGACGTTTTTGTGATATTTTTCGGTCTTGTATATTTTGACGTTTTTCGACATAGTTTAGTATGTTGTTTATCTGGGTGGTATATTTTGACGTTGTTGGGACATTTTTTTGGCGTGATATATTTTGACTTTTTTCGAGAAAGTATATTATGTCGTTTTTGTGAAATTTATATTTTAACTTTTTTGTGAAATTATTCGGCGTGGTATATTTTGACATCTTCGACGTAGTATAGAATGTCGTTTTTGGAATATTTATCTGAAAGACAGAAATATTGAAAGAAAGAATGAAAGAAACATTGAAAGAAAGATTGAAAGACAGATAGATTGAAAAAAACAATGAAAGAAAGATTGAAAGAAAGATTGAAAGACAGAAAGATTGAAAGAAACAATGAAAAAAAGATTGAAAGTTTGAAAGAAAGAAAGAACGATTGAAAGAAAGATTGAAAGAAAGAATGAAAGAAAGATTGAAAGAAAGATTGAAAGAAAGAAAGAACTATTGAAAGAAAGATTGAAAGCTTGAACGAAAGATTGAAAGAAAGATTTTAAGAAAGATTGAAAGAAAGATTAAAAGAATGAAAGATTGAAAGAAAGAATGAGAGAAAGAAAGAAAGATTGAAAGAAAGATTGAAAGAAAGAAAGATTGAAAGACGGAATGAAAGAAAGATTGAAAGAAAGGTTGAAAGACAGCAAGATTGAAAGAAAGAATGAAAGAAAGATTGTAAGAAAGAATGAAAGAAAGATTAAATGATTGAAAGAAAGATTGTAAGAAAGAATAAAAGAAAGATTGAAAGAAAGAATAAAAGAAAGATTGAAAAAAAGATGGAAAGAAAGATTGAAAGAAAGAAAGATTGAAAGAAAGAATGAAAGAAAGATTAAAAGAAGGAATGAATGAATGAAAGAAAGATTGAAAGACTGAAAGAAAGAATGAAAGAAAGATTGAAAGATTAAATGATTGAAAGAAAGATTGCAAGAAAGATTGAAAAAAAAGAAACATTTAAAGATAGAATAAAATAAACATTTAAAGATAGAATAAAGGAAAGAAAGATTGAAAGAATGAAAGATTGAAAGAAAGGATGAAAGAAAGATTGAAATAAAGAAGGAAAGTAAGATTGAAAGAAAGATTGAAAGAACGACTGAAAGAAAGAAATATTGAAAGAAAGAATGAAAGATTGAATGATTGAAAGCAAGACTGTAAGAAAGATTGACAGACAGAAAGATTGAAAGAAAGAATGAAAGAAAGAATGAAAGAAAGATTGAAAGATAAAACAATTGAAAGAAAGATTGCAAGAAAGATTTAAAACAGAAAGATTGAAAGAAAGAATAAAAGAAAGATTGAAAGAAGGATGGAAAGAAAGATAGAAAGATTGAAAGTCAGAATGAAAGAAAGATTGAAAGTTTGAAAGAAAGATTTAAAGAAAGATTGAAAGACTGAAAGAAAGAATGAAAGAAAGAATGATAGAAAGATTGAAAGAAAGAAAGATTGAACGTAAGAAAGATTGAAAGAAATATTGAAAGAAAGATTGAAAGATTGAAAGAAAGAATGAAAGAAAGATTGAAAGAAATATTGAAAAAAAGAAAGATTGAAAGAAAGATTGAAAGACTGAAGGAAAGAATGAAAGAAAGATTGAAAGAAATATTGAAAGAAAGATAGATTGAAAGTATTAAAGATTGAAATAATTATTGAAAGAAAGATTGAAAGACTGAAAGATTGAAAGAAAGAATGAAAGAAATAATGAAAGATTGAAAGAAAGATTGAAAGAAAGACTGAAAAATTGAAAGATTGAAAGAAAGATTGAAAGTTTGAAAGAAATATTGAAAGAAAGATTTAAAGAAAGATTGAAAGACTGAAAGAATGAATGAAAGACAGATTGAAACATTGAAAGAAAAAATGAAAGAATGAAAGAAAGACTGAAAGAAATATTGAAATAAAGATTGAAAGATTGAAAGAAAGAATTAAAGAAAGATTGTAAGAAAGAATGAAAGAATGAAAGAAAGATTGAAAGATTGAAAGAAATATTGAATGAAAGAAAGATTGAAAGTAAGAACGATTGAAAGAAAGATTTAAAGAAAGATTGAAAGCTTGAAAGAAAGATTGAAAGAAAGATTTTAAGAAAGGTTGAAAGACTGAAAGAAAGAATGAAAGAAAGAATGAAAGAAAGAATGAAAGAAAGATTGAAAGATTGAAAGAAAGAATGAAAGATTGAAAGAAAGAATGAAAGTATGAAAGAAAGATTGAAAGAATGAACGAAAGAATGAAAGAAAGATTGAAAGAATGAATGAAAGAATGAAAGAAAGATTGAAAGATTGAAAGAAATATTGAAAGAAAGAGAGATTGAAAGTAAAAAAGATTGAGTGAAAGATTGAAAGTAATAAAGATTGAAAGAAAGAATGAAAGAAAAATTGAAAGATTGAAAGATTGAAAGAAAGATTGAAAGAAAGATTTAAAGAAAGATTGAAAGACTTTAAGAAAGAATGAAAGAAAGAATGAAAGGAAGAATTAAAGAAAGATTGAAGATTGAAAGATTGAAAGATCGAAAGATTTAAAGAAAGAAAGATTTAAAGGATTGAAAGACTAAAAGTAAGAATGAAAAAAAAGAATGATAGAAAAATTGAAAAAACAAAGATTGAAAGAAAGAAAGATTTACAGAGAGATTGAAAGAAAGATTGAAAAAAGAAAGAAAGATTGAAAGAAAGAATGAAAAATAGATTGAAAGATTAAACAATTGAAAGAAAGATTGCAAGAAAGATTGAAAAAAGAAAGACTGAAAAAAGAAAGACTGAAAGAAAGAATAAAAGAAAGATTGAAAGATGGATGTAAGGAAGATTGAAAGATTGAAAGACAAAATGAAAGAAAGATTGAAAGATTGAAAGAAAGATTGAAAGAAAGATTGAAAGATTAAAAGATTGAAAGAAAGATTGAAAGTTTGAAAGAAATATTGAAAGAAATATTTAAACAAAGATTGAAAGACTGAAAGAAAGAATAAAAGAAAGATTGAAAGAAAGATTGAAAGAAAGAAATATTGAAAGTAAGAAAGACTGAAAGAAAGAATAAAAGAAAGATTGAATGAAAGATTGAAAGAAAGATTGAAATAAAGAAATATTGAAAGTAAGAAAGATTGAAAGAAATATTGAAAGAAAGATTGAAAGATTGAAAGAAAGAATGAAAGAAAGATTGAAAGAAATATTGAAAAAAAGAAAGATTGAAAGAAAGATTGAAAGACTGAAGGAAAGAATGAAAGAAAGATTGAAAGAAAGATTGAAAGAAAGATAGATTGAAAGTATTAAAGATTGAAATAATTATTGAAAGAAAGATTGAAAGATTGAAAGATTGAAAGAAAGAATGAAAGAAAGAATGAAAGATTGAAAGAAAGACTGAAAGAAAGACTGAAAGATTGAAAGATTGGAAGAAAGATTGAAAGTTTGAAAGAAAGATTGAAAGAATGATTTAAAGAAAGATTGAAAGACTGAAAGAATGAATGAAAGACAGATTGAAACATTGAAAGAAAAAATGAAAGAATTAAAGAAAGATTGAAAGAAATATTGAAATAAAGATTGAAAGATTGAAAGAAAGAATGAAAGAAAGATTGTAAGAAAGAATGAAAGAATGAAAGAAAGATTGAAAGATTGAATGAAATATTGAAAGAAAGAAAGATTGAAAGTAAGAACGATTGAAAGAAAGATTTAAAGAAAGATTGAAAGCTTGAAAGAAAGATTGAAAGAAAGATTTTAAGAAAGGTTGAAAGACAGAAAGAAAGAATGAAAGAAAGAATGAAAGATTGAAAGAAAGAATGAATGTATGAAAAAAAGATTGAAAGATTGATAGAAAGAATGAAAGAACGATTGAAAGAATGAATGAAAGAATGAAAGAAAGATTGAAGATTGAAAGAAATATTGAAAGAAAGAGAGATTGAAAGTAAAAAAGATTGAGTGAAAGATTGAAAGTAATAAAGATTGAAAGAAAGAATGAAAGAAAAATTGAAAGATTGAAAGATTGAAAGAAAGATTGAAAGAAAGATTGAAAGAAAGATTTAAAGAAAGATTGAAAGACTTTAAGAAAGAATGAAAGAAAGAATGAAAGGAAGAATTAAAGAAAGATTGAAGATTGAAACATTGAAAGATCGAAAGATTTAAAGAAAGAAAGATTTAAAGAAGGATTGAAAGACTAAAAGTAAGAATGAAAAAAAAGAATGAAAGAAAAATTGAAAAAACAAAGATTGAAAGAAAGAAAGATTTACAGAAAATTTGAAAGAAAGATTGAAAAAAGAAGGAAAGATTGAAAGAAAGAATGAAAAATAGATTGAAAGATTAAACAATTGAAAGAAAGATTGCAAGAAAGATTGAAAAAAGAAAGATTGAAAAAAGAAAGACTGAAAGAAAGAATAAAAGAAAGATTGAAAGATGGATGGAAAGAGAGATTGAAAGATTGAAAGACAAAATGAAAGAAAGATTGAAAGATTGAAAGAAAGATTGAAAGAAAGATTGAAAGATTAAAAGATTGAAAGAAAGATTGAAAGTTTGAAAGAAAGATTGAAAGAAATATTTAAACAAAGATTGAAAGACTGAAAGAAAGAATAAAAGAAAGATTGAAAGAAAGATTGAAAGAAAGAAATGTTGAAAGTAAGAAAGATTGAAAGAAATATTGAAAGAAAGATTGAAAGATTGAAAGAAAGAATGAAAGAAAGATTGAAAGAAATTTTGAAAAAAAGAACGTTGAAAGTAAGATTGAAAGACTGAAGGAAAGAATGAAAGAAAGATTGAAAGAAAGATTGAAAGTATTAAAGATTGAAAGAAATATTGAAAGAAAGATTGAATGAAAGAAAGATTGAAAGATTGAAAGATTGAAACAAAGAATGAAAGAAAGATTGAAAGATTGAAAGAAAGATTGAAAGAAAGATCGAAATATTGAAAGATTGAAAGAAAGATTGAAAGCTTGAAAGAAAGATTGAAAGAAATATTTTAAGAAGGTTGAAACTGAAAGAAAGAATGAAAGAAAGATTGAAAGATTGAAAGATTGAAAGAAAGAATGAAAGAAAGATTGAAAGATTGAAAGAAAAAATGAAATAATTAAAGAAAGATTGTAAGAAATATTGAAAGAAAGATTGAAAGATTGAAAGAAAGAAAGATTGAAAGTAAGAACGATTGAAAGAAAGATTGAAAGAAAGATTGAAAGCTTGAAAGAAAGAATGAAAGAAAGATTTTAAGAAAGGTTGAAAGACTGAAAGAAAGAATGAAAGATTGAAAGAAAGAATGAAAGAACGATTGAAAGAAAGAATGAAAGAATGAAAGAAAGATTGAAAGATTGAAAGAAATATTGAAAGAAAGAGAGAATGAAAGTAAGAAAGATTGAAAGGAAGATTGAAAGTAATAAAGATTGAAAGAAAGACTAAAAGAAAGAAAGAACGATTGAAAGAAAGATTGAAAGAAAAATTGAAAGAAAGAATGAAAGACAGATTGAAATAAAGAATGAAAGAAAGATTGAAAGAAAGATTGAAAGAAAGATTGGAAGAAAGAAAGATTGAGTGATTGAAAGAAAGACTGAAAGAAAGAATGACAGACAGAAAGATTGAAAGAAAGAATGAAAGAAAGATTGAAAAAAGATTGAAAGACTGAAAGAAAGAATGAAAGAAAGATTGAAAGATTAAATAATTGAAAGAAAGATTGCAAGAAAGATTGAAAAAAGAAAGATTGAAAGAAAGAATGAAAGAGAGATTGAAAGATAGATGGAAAGAAAGATTGTAACAAAGAAAGATTGAAAGAAATAACAAAAGAAAGATTGAAAGATTGGAAGAAATATTGAAAGATAGAAAAATTGAAAGATTGAAAGATTGAAAGAAAGAATGAAAGAAAGATTGAAACATTGAAATAAAGAATGAAAGAAAGATTGAAAGATTGAAAATTTGAAAGAAAGATTGAATGTTTGAAACAAAGATTGAAAGTATTAAAGATCGAAAGAAATATTTAAAGAAAGATTGAAAGATTGAAAGAAAGAATGAAAGAATGATTGAAAGAAAGAATGAAAGAATGAAAGAAAGATTGAAAGATTAAACAATTGAAAGAAAGATTGCAAGAAAGATTGAAAGAAAGAATGAAAGAAAGATTGAAAGATTGAAAGAAAGAATGAAAGAAAGATTGAAAGATTGAAATATTGAAAGAAAGAATAAAAGAAAGATTGAAAGATTGAAAGAAAGATTGAAAAAAAGAATGAAAGAAAGATTGAAAGATTGAAAGAAAGAATGAAAGAAATATTGAAAGATTGAAATATTGAAAGAAAGAATGAAAGAAAGATTGAAAGATTGAAAGAAAGATTGAAAGACTGAAAGAAAGATTGCAAGAAAGATTGAAAAAAAAGATTTAAAGATAGAATAAAAGAAAGATTGAAAGAAAGATTGAAAAAAAGATTGAAAGACTGAAAGAAAGAATGAAAGAAAGATTGAAAGATTAAACAATTGAAAGAAAGATTGCAAGAAAGATTGAAAAAAGAAAGATTGAAAGAAAGAATGAAAGAGAGATTGAAAGATAGATGGAAAGAAAGATTGAAAGAAAGAAAGATTGAAAGAAATAACAAAAGAAAGATTGAAAGATTTGAAGAAATATTGAAAGATAGAAAAATTGAAAGTCAGAAAGATTGAAAGAAAGAATGAAAGAAAGATTGAAAGATTGAAATATTGAAAGAAAGAAGAAAGAAAGATTCAAAGATTGAAAGAAAGATTGAAAGATTGAAATAAAGATTGAAATATTGAACGAAAGATTGAAAGATTGAAAGAAAGAATGAAAGAAAGATTGAAAGATTGAAATATTGAAAGAAAGAATAAAAGAAAGATTGAAAGATTGAAAGAAAGATTGAAAAAAAGAATGAAAGAAAGATTGAAAGATTGAAAGAAAGAATGAAAGAAATATTGAAAGATTGAAATATTGAAAGAAAGAATGAAAGAAAGATTGAAAGATTGAAAGAAAGATTGAAAGACTGAAAGAAAGATTGCAAGAAAGATTGAAAAAAAAGATTTAAAGATAGAATAAAAGAAAGATTGAAAGAAAGATTGAAAAAAAGATTGAAAGACTGAAAGAAAGAATGAAAGAAAGATTGAAAGATTAAACAATTGAAAGAAAGATTGCAAGAAAGATTGAAAAAAGAAAGATTGAAAGAAAGAATGAAAGAGAGATTGAAAGATAGATGGAAAGAAAGATTGAAAGAAAGAAAGATTGAAAGAAATAACAAAAGAAAGATTGAAAGATTGGAAGAAATATTGAAAGATAGAAAAATTGAAAGTCAGAAAGATTGAAAGAAAGAATGAAAGAAAGATTGAAAGATTGAAATATTGAAAGAAAGAAGAAAGAAAGATTCAAAGATTGAAAGAAAGATTGAAAGATTGAAATAAAGATTGAAATATTGAACGAAAGATTGAAAGATTGAAAGAAAGAATGAAAGAAAGATTGAAAGAAAGATTGAAAAAAAGAAAGATTGAAAGAAAGATTGAAAGAAAGATTGAAAGACTGAAGGAAAGAATGAAAGAAAGATTGAAAGAAAGATTGAAAGAAAGAAAGATTGAAAGAATGATTGAAAGATTGAATGATTGAAAGAAAGACTGAAAGATAGATTGAAAGATTGAAGATTGAAAGATTGAAAGAATGATTGAAAGAAAGATTGAACGACTGAAAGATTGAAAGAAAGAATGAAAGTTTGAAAGAAAGATTGAAAGACTGAAAGAAAGAATGAAAGACAGATTGAAAGAAAGATTGAAAGATTGAAAGAAATATTGAAAGAAAGAAAGATTGAAAGTAAGAAAGATTGAAAGAAAGAATGAAAGTTTGAAAAAAAGAATGAAAGTATGAAAGAAAGATTGAAAAATTGAAAGAAAGATTGAAAGAACGATTGAAAGAAAGAATGAAAGAATGAAAGAAAGATTGAAAGATTGAAAGATTGAAAGAATGAAAGACAGATTGAAAGATTGAAAGATTGAAAGAAAGAATGAAAGATTGAAAGAAAGAATGAATGTATGAAAGAAAGATTGAAAGAAATGATTGAAAGAAAGAATGAAAGAATGAAAGAAAGATTGAAAGAAAGAGAGATTGAAAGATTTAAAAGATTGAAAGAAAGATTAAAAGTAATAAAGATTGAAAGAATGAAGGAAAGGAAAAATTGAAAGTTTGAAAGACTGAAAGAATGAATGAAAGAAAAATTGAATGATTGAAAGAAAAAATGAAAGAATTAAAGAAAGATTGAAAGAAATAATGAAAGAAATATTGAAAGATTGAAAGAAAGATTGAAAGAAAGATTGAAAGAAAGATTGAAAGATTGAAAGAAAGATTGAAAGAAAGATTGAATGTTTAAAAGAAAGATTGAAAGAAAGATTTAAAGCAAGATTGAAAGACTGAAAAAGAATGAAAGAAAGATTGAAAGTTTGAAAGAAAGAATGAAATAATAAAAGAAAGATTGAAAGAAATATTGAAAGATTGAATGAAAGATTGAAAGAAAGATTGAAAGATTGAAAGAAAGATTGAAAGATTGAAAGATTGAAATAATGATTGAAAGTTTGAAAGAAAGATTGAAAGAAAGATTTAAAGAAAGAAAGATTGAAAGTAAGAAAGATTGAAAGAAATATTGAAAGAAAGATTGAAAGATTGAAAGAAAGATTGAAAGAAAGAATGAAAGAAAGATTGAAAGAAAGATTGAAAAAAAGAAAGATTGAAAGAAAGATTGAAAGACTGAAGGAAAGAATGAAAGAAAGATTGAAATAAAGATTGAAAGAAAGATTGATAGAAAGAAAGATTGAAAGAAAGATTGAATGATTGAAAGATTGAAAGAAAGAATGAAAAATTGAAAGAAAGAATGAAAGAACGATTGAAAGAAAGAATGAAAGAATGAAAGAAAGATTGAAAGATTGAAAGAAATATTGAAAGAAAGAGAGAATGAAAGTAAGAAAGATTGAAAGAAAGATTGAAAGTAATAAAGATTGAAAGAAAGAATGAAAGAAAAATTGAAAGACTGAAAGAAAGAATGAATAAAAGTATTAAAGAAAGATTGAAAGATTGAAAGATTGAAAGAAAGATTGAAAGAAAGAAAGATTTATAGAAAGATTGAAAGAAAGATTGAAAAAATAAAGAAAGATTGAAAGAAATATTGAAAGATTGAAAGAAAGAATGAAAGAAAGATTGAAAAAAGATTGAAAAAAAAAAATTGAAAGAAAGATTGAAAGAAATTTTGAAAGACTGAAGGAAAGAATGAAAGAAAGATGGAAAGAAAGATTGAATGAAAGAAAGATTGAAAGTAAGAAAGATTGAAAGAAATATTGAAAGAAAGATTGAAAGATTGAAAGAAAGAATGAAAGAAAGATTGAAAGATTGAAAGACTGAAAGATTGAAAGAAAAATTGAAAGAAAGATTGAAAGATTGAAAGAAAGATTGAAAGTTTGAAAGAAATATTGAAAGACTGAAAGAAAGATTGCAAGAAAGATTGAAAAAAGATAGAAAGATTGAAAGATTCAATGAAAGAAAGATTGAAAGATTAAAAGAAAGAATGAAAGAAAGATTGAAAAATTGAAAGATTGAAAGAAAGACTAAAAGAAAGAAAGAACGATTGAAAGAAAGATTGAAAGAAAGATTGAAAGAAAGAAAGATTGTAAGAAAGAATGAAACAAAGATTGAAATAAAGAAAGAAAGAAAGATTGAAAGGAAGATTGAAAGAAAGATTGAAAGAAAGATTGAAAGACTGAAAGAAAGAATGAAAGAAAGATTGAAAGTTTGAAAGAAAGAATGAAAGAATTAAAGAAAGATTGAAAGATTAAACACTTGAAAGAAAGATTGCAAGAAAGATTGAAAAAAGAAAGATTGAAAGAAATAATGAAAGAAAGATTGAAAGATTGAAAGAAAGAATGAAAGAACGATTGAATGATTGAAATATTGAAAGATAGAATGAAAGAAAGATTGAAAGATTGAAAGAAAGATTGAAAGAAAGATTGAAAGATTGAAAGAAAGATTGAATGTTTGAAAGAAAGATTGAAAGATAGATTTAAAGAAAGAAAGATTGAAAGAAATATTGAAAGGAAGATTGAAAGATTGAAAGAAAGATTGAAAGATTGAAAGATTGAAAGATTGAAATAATGATTGAAAGTTTGAAAGAAAGATTGAAAGAAAGATTTAGAGAAAGAAAGATTGAAAGATTGAAAGATTGAAAGATTGAAAGAAATATTGAAAGAAAGATTGAAAGATTGAAAGAAAGAATGAAAGAAAGATTGAAAGGAAGATTGAAAAAAAGAAAGATTGAAAGAAAGATTGAAAGACTGAAGGAAAGAATGAAAGAAAGATTGAAAGAAAGATTGAAAGAAAGATTGAAAGAAAGATTGAAAGAAAGAAAGATTGAAATAAAGATTGAAAGATTGAAAGATTGAAAGAAAGAATGAAAAATTGAAAGAAAGAATGAAAGAACGATTGAAAGAAAGAATGAAAGAATGAAAGAAATATTGAAATAAATATTGAAAGAAAGAGAGAATGAAAGTAAGAAAGATTGAAAGAAAGATTGAAAGTAATAAAGATTGAAAGAAAGAATGAAAGAAAAATTGAAAGATTGATAGATTGAAAGAAAGATTGAAAGAAAGATTTAAAGAAAGATTGAAAGACTGAAAGAAAGAATGAATAAAAGAATTAAAGAAAGATTGAAAGATTGAAAGAAAAATTGAAAGAAAGATTGAAAGATTGAAAGATTGAAAGAAAGATTGAAAGTTTGAAAGAAATATTGAAAGACTGAAAGAAAGATTGCAAGAAAGATTGAAAAAAGACAGAAAGATTGAAAGATTCAATGAAAGAAAGATTCAAAGATTAAAAGAAAGAATGAAAGAAAGATTGAAAAATTGAAAGATTGAAAGAAAGACTGAAAGAAAGAAAGAACGATTGAAAGAAAGATTGGAAGAAAGATTGAAAGAAAGAAAGATTGTAAGAAAGAATGAAACAAAGATTGAAATAAAGAAAGAAAGATTGAAAGAAAGATTGAAAGACTGAAAGAAAGAATGAAAGAATGAAAGAAAGATTGAAACATTAAACAATTGAAAGAAAGATTGCAAGAAAGATTGAAAAAAGAAAGATTGAAAGAAATAATGAAAGAAAGATTGAACGATTGGAAGAAATATTGAAAGATAGAAAAATTGAAAGTAAGAAAGATTGAAAGAAATAATGAAAGAAAGATTGAAAGATTGAAAGAAAGAATGAAAGAAAGATTGAAAGATTGAAATATTGAAATATTGAAAGAAAGAATGAAAGAAAGATTGAAAGATTGAAAGAAAGATTGAAAAAAAGATTGAAAGACTGAAAGAAAGAATGAAAGAAAGATTGAAAGATTAAACAATTGAAAGTAAGTTTGCAAGAAATATTGAAAAAAGAAAGATTGAAAGAAAGAATGAAAGAAAGATTGAAAGATAGATGGAAAGAAAGATTGAAAGAAATAAAGATTGAAAGAATAACAAAAGAAAGATTGAATGATTGGAAGAAATATTGAAAGATAGAAAAATTGAAAGAAAGAAAGATTGAAAGAAAGAATTAAAGAAAGATTGAAAGATTGAAAGAAAGATTGCAAGAAAGATTGAAAAAAAAGATTTAAAGATAGAATAAAAGAAAGATTGAAAGAAAGATTGAAAAAAAGATTGAAAGACTGAAAGAAAGAATGAAAGAAAGATTGAAAGATTAAACAATTGAAAGAAAGATTGCAAGAAAGATTGAAAAAAGAAAGATTGAAAGAAAGAATGAAAGAGAGATTGAAAGATAGATGGAAAGAAAGATTGAAAGAAAGAAAGATTGAAAGAAATAACAAAAGAAAGATTGAAAGATTGGAAGAAATATTGAAAGATAGAAAAATTGAAAGTCAGAAAGATTGAAAGAAAGAATGAAAGAAAGATTGAAAGATTGAAATATTGAAAGAAAGAAGAAAGAAAGATTCAAAGATTGAAAGAAAGATTGAAAGATTGAAATAAAGATTGAAATATTGAACGAAAGATTGAAAGATTGAAAGAAAGAATGAAAGAAAGATTGAAAGAAAGATTGAAAAAAAGAAAGATTGAAAGAAAGATTGAAAGAAAGATTGAAAGACTGAAGGAAAGAATGAAAGAAAGATTGAAAGAAAGATTGAAAGAAAGAAAGATTGAAAGAATGATTGAAAGATTGAATGATTGAAAGAAAGACTGAAAGATAGATTGAAAGATTGAAGATTGAAAGATTGAAAGAATGATTGAAAGAAAGATTGAACGACTGAAAGATTGAAAGAAAGAATGAAAGTTTGAAAGAAAGATTGAAAGACTGAAAGAAAGAATGAAAGACAGATTGAAAGAAAGATTGAAAGATTGAAAGAAATATTGAAAGAAAGAAAGATTGAAAGTAAGAAAGATTGAAAGAAAGAATGAAAGTTTGAAAAAAAGATTGAAAAAAAAGATTTAAAGATAGAATAAAAGAAAGATTGAAAGAAAGATTGAAAAAAAGATTGAAAGACTGAAAGAAAGAATTAAAGAAAGATTGAAAGATTGAAAGAAAGAATGAAAGAAAGATATAAAGAATGAAAGATTTAAAGAAAGATTGAAAGACTAAAAGTAAGAATGAAAAAAAAGAATGAAAGAAAGATTGAAAAAAAGAAAGATTGAAAGAAAGAAAGATTTATAGAAAGAATGAAAGAACGATTGAAAAAAGAATGAAAGATTGAAAGAAAGATTGAAAGAAAGATTGAAAGATTGAAAGAAAGAATGAAAGAAAGATTGAAAAAAAGATTGAAAAAAAGAAAGATTGAAAGGAAGATTGAAAAAAAAGAAAGATTTAAAGATAGAATAAAAGAAAGATTGAAAGAAAGATTGAAAAAAGAAAGAAAGATTGAAAGATTGAAAGAAATATTGAAAGACAGAAAGATTGAAAGAAACAATGAAAGAAAGATTGAAAGAAAGAAAGATTGAAAGAAATATTGAAAGAAAGATTGAAAGATTGAAAGAAAGATTGAAAGAAAGATTGAAAAATAAGAAAGATTGAAAGAAAGAATGAAAGAACGATTGAAAGAAAGAATGAAAGAATGAAAGAAAGATTGAAAGATTGAAAGAAATATTGAAAGAAAGAGAGAATGAAAGTAAGAAAGATTGAAAGAAAGATTGAAAGTAATAAAGATTGAAAGAAAGAATGAAAGAAAAATTGAAAGATTGATAGATTGAAAGAAAGATTGAAAGAAAGATTGAAAGAAAGATTGAAAGAAAGAAAGATTTATAGAAAGAATGAAAGAAAGATTGAAAAAAGAAAGAAAGATTGAAAGAAATATTGAAAGATTGAAAGAAAGAATGAAAGAAAGATTGAAAAAAGATTGAAAAAAAGAAAAATTGAAAGAAAGATTGAAAGAAATTTTGAAAGACTGAAGGAAAGAATGAAAGAAAGATGGAAAGAAAGATTGAATGAAAGAAAGATTGAAAGTAAGAAAGATTGAAAGAAATATTGAAAGAAAGATTGAAAGATTGAAAGAAAGAATGAAAGATAGATTGAAAGATTGAAAGATTGAAAGAAAGAATGAAAGAAAGACTGAAAGATTGAAAGAAAAATTGAAAGAAAGATTGAAAGATTGAAAGATTGAAAGAAAGATTGAAAGTTTGAAAGAAATATTGAAAGACTGAAAGAAAGATTGAAAAAAGATAGAAAGATTGAAAGATTCAATGAAAGAAAGATTGAAAGATTAAAAGAAAGAATGAAAGAAAGATTGAAAAATTGAAAGATTGAAAGAAAGACTAAAAGAAAGAAAGAACGATTGAAAGAAAGATTGAAAGAAAGATTGAAAGAAAGAAAGATTGTAAGAAAGAATTAAACAAAGATTGAAATAAAGAAAGAAAGAAAGATTGAAAGAAAGACTGAAAGAAAGATTGAAAGACTGAAAGAAAGAATGAAAGAAAGATTGAAAGTTTGAAAGAAAGAATGAAAGAATTAAAGAAAGATTGAAAGATTAAACAATTGAAAGAAAGATTGCAAGAAAGATTGAAAAAAGAAAGATTGAAAGAAATAATGAAAGAAAGATTGAACGATTGGAAGAAATATTGAAAGATAGAAAAATTGAAAGTAAGAAAGATTGAAAGAAAGAATGAAAGAAAGATTGAAAGTTTGAAAGAAAGAATGAAAGAATTAAAGAAAGATTGAAAGATTAAACAATTGAAAGAAAGATTGCAAGAAAGATTGAAAAAAGAAAGATTGAAAGAAATAATGAAAGAAAGATTGAACGATTGGAAGAAATATTGAAAGATAGAAAAATTGAAAGTAAGAAAGATTGAAAGAAATAATGAAAGAAAGATTGAAAGATTGAAAGAAAGAATGAAAGAACGATTGAAAGATTGAAATATTGAAAGATAGAATGAAAGAAAGATTGAAAGATTGAAAGAAAGATTGAAAGAAAGATTGAAAGATTGAAAGATTGAAAGAAAGATTGAATGTTTGAAAGAAAGATTAAAAGATAGATTTAAAGAAAGAAAGATTGAAAGAAATATTGAAAGAAAGATTGAAAGATTGAAAGAAAGATTGAAAGATTGAAAGATTGAAATAATGATTGAAAGTTTGAAAGAAAGATTGAAAGAAAGATTTAGAGAAAGAAAGATTGAAAGATTGAAAGATTGAAAGAAATATTGAAAGAAAGATTGAAAGATTGAAAGAAAGATTGAAAGAAAGAATGAAAGAAAGATTGAAAGAAAGATTGAAAGAAAGATTTTAAGAAAGGTTGAAAGACTGAAAGAAAGAATGAAAGATTGAAAGAAAGAATGAAAGAACGATTGAAAGAAAGAATGAAAGAATGAAAGAAAGATTGAAAGATTGAAAGAAATATTGAAAGAAAGAGAGAATGAAAGTAAGAAAGATTGAAAGAAAGATTGAAAGTAATAAAGATTGAAAGAAAGAATGAAAGAAAAATTGAAAGATTGATAGATTGAAAGAAAGATTGAAAGAAAGATTGAAAGAAAGATTGAAAGAAAGAAAGATTTATAGAAAGAATGAAAGAAAGATTGAAAAAAGAAAGAAAGATTGAAAGAAATATTGAAAGATTGAAAGAAAGAATGAAAGAAAGATTGAAAAAAGATTGAAAAAAGAAAAATTAAAAGAAAGATTGAAAGAAATTTTGAAAGACTGAAGCAAAGAATGAAAGAAAGATGGAAAGAAAGATTGAATGAAAGAAAGATTGAAAGTAAGAAAGATTGAAAGAAATATTGAAAGAAAGATTGAAAGATTGAAAGAAAGAATGAAAGAAAGATTGAAAGATTGAAAGATTGAAAGATTGAAAGAAAGAATGAAAGAAAGACTGAAAGATTGAAAGAAAAATTTAAAGCAAGATTGAAAGATTGAAAGATTGAAAGAAAGATTGAAAGTTTGAAAGAAATATTGAAAGACTGAAAGAAAGATTGCAAGAAAGATTGAAAAAAGAAAGAAAGATTGAAAGATTCAATGAAAGAAAGATTGAAAGTGGAACCCCCAGAGGATCAAGTTCTTGATCCAGGGGGTCTATCATCCAATCTGTGCATATGGGGCAAAATAGAAACACCTGTATGTCCCCTGTGTTCAAAACTAGGGACACTGGAACACATCCTGAGCAGCTGCTCCAAGGCGCTAGGTGAGGGTCGGTATCGCTGGAGGCACGACCAGGTCCTCAAATCCATCGCTGAAGAAATCAGCAAGGGGATCAAGGGCAGCCTATACACCCAAGACAGAGCCAAGGCCATCCACTTTGTCAAGGAAGGACAAAGGCCTGAAAAGACACCAAAGAACTGCTCTGCTGGTTTGCTCTCCACGGCCCGAGACTGGGTGATGACAGTTGACCTGGAGAGGCAGCTGAAAATTCCACCGCACATCACCCAGTCCAGATTGAGACCTGACATCATCTTGGTCTCAGAGGCCACAAAACAACTTTTCTTGCTGGAGCTGACGGTTCCCTGGGAGGAGAGGATGGAGGAGGCTCAAGAAAGAAAGAGGAAGAAGTACCAGGAGCTGGTGGAGGACTGTCGGAGGAACGGCTGGAAGACCAGGTGCATGCCAGTGGAGGTGGGCAGTCGGGGATTCGCCAGCCACTCCCTGAGCAAAGCCTAGGGCACATTAGGCATAACAGGCGCCAACCGGAGAAAGGCCATAGGCAACAACGTGAAGGCAGCAGAAAAAGCCTCCAGATGGCTCTGGTTGAAAAGGGGGAGAGCAGTGGGTGCAGTGGGTGTAGCATGCCACTTTTACACAGGCCGGGATTTGATCACCCCGGTCGGGTCGCCTGAAACACCCAGTGAATCCAGGAAACAACACTGAGGATGTGTCCAGGTTTTGTGCATCAGTGGGTGTATTGTTATCCAAATCAGGTTTGACTTTCATTTTCTTATTTCAATAGGAAAAAATAAAATCACAACAACAACAACATCATACAACAACATAAACACCGATCAGCCATAACATTAGAACCAGTTCCAACCATTTAGGACTCCAAAATGCACTGCAAAATGCACTGTTACATTTCTCATGCTGCTAAATCACCTCCATACAGCGATGTGTATTAACCAGCAAAGTGGGATGTTGTGATTGTTCCAGATGTCCCATATGATCGTGATTTTATAAATGTTATATTTTACTGTTTATCTTTATCATCTGTATTTCTATCATAATTTAAATTAGCATTTAAAAAAAACCATAATATGACTGTTTGAATTTTTGACAGTAAAAGATGATATTCAATAAAACTAGTGTCATGCGTGACATCTGGACCAATAACAATAACTCATTTTATGCTGGTCCATGACATTGCTGTACCATCAAATTACTTAAAGATACACAGACTCTGTAATTATAAGCGTACAATATATTTACACAGCATCTTAGTGAATACATAGTAGGCTATTAAGCTAGTAAGCCCCCATTGCATAAGAAAGAAAGTAGCTGCAGGCTTTTGCTGTTGATAAAATTAAGTAACATTATCTTGTGAAATAGCTGTTTTGGAGGCACCCCTGACATGTTTCCGTAGTATGTTAGGTTTCCGATTTGTCTTTGGCACAGAAGGTCCTGTTAAAATAATCAATCATGAGTGTATCAATGAACAAATACAGTTTGCTCTATTTCCGCTTTTTTAGAAAAAGCTACATTATCTTGTAAAATACCTGTTTCAGAGGCTCCAGAAACAGATCTGATAGGTTTGCGTTTTCTTGTTGGCAAATGAAATCCGTTAAAATTATCAATTCTGAGTGAATCAAGGAATATATAATTGTGTTTACATAGGAAGAATGCAATTTGAGGAAATTAAATGGATCTACGGTTGTAGTAAACCAAAGAAGATCTTAATAATCTTTGTTCTTTATATACTCTTTAAAAACATATCTCATATCTAAAAACATATCTTTGTGGCACGGTGGTGCAGTGCATTGCACTGCTGCCTCACAGCAAGAAGGTCCTGGGTTCGATTCCCGCCTGGGCACTGTTGGCACCGTGCTCCGGGTGGGTTATCTCCCAAATAGGAGCCTTTCTGTGTGGAGTTTGCGTGTTCTCCCCGTGCTCACATGACAAGCCAGGATGGGTCAAAAGCAGAGGATCCATTTCACCGGCCACCATCAAAGCGTGTGTGCAAGCATGTGTTGTAGTGTGGTGTGTTACGTGACGAATAAAGACTGTTTCTTCTTTCTTCCTACTCTTCAACCAATCAGTAGCTAAAGGGGTTAGGGTTGGCAAAATCTGCATGACAACTCTAGATTTGTAGCTGACTATCTCACACATGAACTGCAACTCAGTATGCAGAAAAAAATAAACTTGGCAAAGGCACCACATCACAATTAAGCTAAATGGTATTCAGATTTTCACTAGCTGAGAATGTGCAGGACATGTATATGCCAATTACCTAAGTGAAAGACAATGCTGGACAATGCCTGAACCTGATTCTCATGAGTCCTAGTCTCCAGTGTTCAACTGATAAAAAGGCTTGTCCCACAAACAAGTCAGCCGTGAGCCTGATGTATGTATGTATGCTGTCAATTAAGATTTAAAAATATTCAAGAAAATAAATCAGCCAAAATCGGTATCAGCCGGTCAGACTTTGTAAAATCATTGTTCAGAATTGGCCAAGAAAATTGCAATCGATGCACATCTTAATTTGAGCACTTTTCTCCTTTTTAACACTTGAGATTGTCTGACAAAATGTTTTGACAAGAGAATATCAACCAAGATTCAAGAGGTTTATTCCTCACATACATATACAGTACATACTTTCATACATATATGCACTGAAATGTCAATGCAACGCACCCGGTGATTACACCCAATATGTCCTAGACTGAACACAGTAGCTACCTAAGAATTTCTACTTGACCAACTAACTAATTCCTAAAATGTAATGCAGTAAGTCGAATGCTAAAGAATAAAATAAAATAAAATAAAATAAGAACTCAAGGGTAATGCAGGGTGGGGTTACAGAAGAGATAAGGGGAATAGGCTTATGTATATGGGATAGACTTATGTATATCGGAACCAACCAACCAACTTATAAACCATTTTATCAATGAAATTCAACCAAAATTTATACATTTGTCAGTTACTTATATCCAAAATAGAGCGCGATAGATTCATCTCATGTTAATGAGGAATTTTAACAGGAATTGCACTCTCTAAGAGTAAGCCAATGTTTTAACCACTACAGTTGTGTTCACTAAATTTAGGGAAATAAAGTGTCTTTCTCAGATAATAATGGTGATACCGGTGAGTGTGTCTGTAGCATTGAAATAAAAGCAGCAGGTTTTGATTTTGTGATGAACTATTAGAAAGAGAGCACAAAAGCAGGAAAGTAAACTAAAATAGCAATAAGTTCATTTAGCATGTCAAATACCTGATTGTGTTTCATCGCTGTCTAATGCCGTGACCTCTCTTCTCTTAGCTATTTAGAATCCCGATGAAATGACAACACATTGCATCATTAAACAGTAAATCAACTTGCTATAAGGCTAAACTAAGACAGGTAACTAACAATTAACAAGCATGTTTTTGTGAAAAATCACTGTCAGATTCAGTTTATTTTCTTCTCTTAGGTGTTGAAGATTCTGCTTATAAAATATAAATGATCAATTCCTTGAAAAAATATTAGATAAACCAGGAAAGACTGGATACCAATTATAATTACCAATACGCCAACGGAGGAGAAAGAGAAGAGGCAAACGTGCCGGAATTCTATGCAGATCTCGGACGAAATACTGCAATCCGCCGCTACCGAGCATTTTACTGGCAAATGTTCAATGCCTGGACAATAAAATGGACAACCTACACGCATGGATTAAGATCCAGCGCAAACTGCTGTGTGCTGGCGTTCACAGAAACCTGGCTGGTCGCTACGGTGCCAGACTCTTCCACTCTTTCCATCTACAACAAAAGCACAGAGTCAGGTAAAGGCAGAGGTGGTGGGGTCTCTATTATGGTAAACTCTCGCTTGGGTTTGGATATATCAGTACTTTCAAAACACTGCTCTCCGGACCTGGAGCTCATAACTATAAAAATCTGTCCCTTCTACCTCCAGCGGGAATTCAGCTCCGCTATAATCACGGCGGTCTACATACCCCTGCAGGCGGATAAAACGTGTGCATTAGAGGACCTTTACGGAGTAATCAATGGAATGAAGAACGCTCACCCTGAGGCAACTTCTATTGTTTGTGGCAACTTCAATAGGGCTAATATGAGGAATGTTTTGCCTAAATATCACCAGCATATCAACTTTCCTACCAGGGGTGATCCGACTCTAGACCAGGGGTGGGCAAACTAGGGCCCGCAGGCCACATCCGGCCCATTGGTCTTTTTAATCGGTATTTTGGTACAGAATTCATATTTTTGACTGCATTCATTTCACCTTGACCTGTGATGCCTGGCGTTTCACCAGGTGGCGCATTAGGCGCAGTGACTTGATTTTGTGGAGCCCGAGCTACTCTCTGTTATTACTCTGGTACTACTCTGAACCCATCTGCAACATTGAGTGGGCCAAAGAAAAGAAAAGTCGACAGTGAGTTCCGAGTGTTTAATAAGGAATGGACAACTAAAAAATGTTTTACCTAGGTCTGGTCAAAGGCTGTATGTCTTATTTGCCAAGAAACAATTGTGGTTTTAAAGGAATACATCAGCCCTCACTTTTCTACCAAGCATGCTAATTACGTTAACAACCAATCAATGCATAAGAGACGGCTACCGCTCAGAGGTTGGCAGCTGGCTTGCAGGCTCAGCAAAACACCTTTGTCCGACAAACTGCCATCCAAGAATCAAGCACGAGGCAAGTTATTTGCTGGCATTCAAATTAGCAAAAGCCAGGAAGCCTTTCTCCGAAAGGGAGTTTCTCAAAGAGTGCATGGTAGAGACAGCAGGTATCTTCTGTCTTGGAGCAAGAACAAATTTGAAAAAATTTGCTTATCATGCAGGACAGTGACTCACGTTGTTGAATTAATTGATGAAGCTAGCTATCAAGCTAAACAAAAAAGCGGAGTCATTTACATAATTTTCTTTGGCACTGGACTAAAGTAATGACATAAAGGACACCGCTCAGCTTTTAATTTTTATCAGAGGGATTAATGACAATTTTGAGAAAACGGAGGAGTTTTTGGCCATGGAATCCCTAAAACGGAAAACACGGGGAGAGGACTTGTATGACAGTGTGTCGGCGGTCATCAAGAGGCACAAGCTACCTTGGAGTACACTTGCCAACGTTACCACAGATGGATCGCCAAATCTGATGGAAAAAAAACGTCGGACTACTCAAAAGAATCCAGGAGAGGGTTAAAGAGGACAACCCTGAGCAGGAGGTAATTTTCCTAGACTGCATAATTCACTAGTGTGATAGAGTGCAGTTACATGACTACGCCAGTAGAGGGACTCTATCTTAAGTAAATGCTCCTTCGCTCTCTCTGTCAGTTGTTGTACTAATAGCCAGCCTGGCATGCTACGGCCGCGCCACATGTTGCTGAAGACGGTTAATAAAAGGTGAACAAACCAGGAGTTGGTCTCTGTTACCTTACGGCAAAATACCAAGATACTACATATGGCGACGAGGATAAACTGGAAGAATGTTCGAAAAACTGTGGCGTGGTTTGAGCAGAAAGTTTTTACGAGTGAAGCGTAGCTAGCTAAGCTAAAGCTAAGGCTATCGCGGTAACGGGATATTGGCGTGCTGCTACAAGCGTGAAGAAGCTGGGCGCTCCCTTTATCACGGAGTAAAGACAAAGACAAAAACATGGCTGCTACAGTGGGGTCGGTGGCACCCTTTGACAACGAGTCGCAGAGCTGGGAAGAGTACTGCGAGATCCTGCATCATTTCTTCATAGCGAACGGAATCGCGATTCCGATGCTGCTGAGCTGTGTGGGCGCGAAGACCTACACGCTGATGCGACCGGGAGACAAGTCGTTCGAGGAACTGGTAAGGTTGTTAAAGAACCATTTCAACCCGAAGCCTAGTGAGATAGTGCAGCGGTGGAAGTTTAATACCAACGCGCAGGCAATGGAGGCTGCGAACAAGGACATTAAAGATTTGAACAGTACGAGAGACAATGCTAAATGGAGCCGAGCGACAGGTACCATATGCAAAGTGTCCGATACGTACACAAAAGAGCAGGTTGGACGTTGGAAATGCTACAGGTGTGGGGGAATAAGCCACATGGCCAATGAATGCAGGTTTGCGGATGAAAAGTGTCATAACTGTGGGAAGGTGGGGCACATTAAGAGAGCCTGCAGGTCAAAACCTGTTGATAGAGGGAAGAGGAAAGGCGAGAAAAAGCTGAAAGGGGGGAGTGAAAAGCAGGATAAGAGAGCAAATTTCATGCAAGAAGATGGAGGGGACAGTAGCAGTGATGAGTTTTTGACTATCTACAGCATAAAGAGTACAGAAATGACTATGTATAACATGCAGGACGAGATAGTCATTCCCAAAGAAGAGCCCATCAAGATAGAACTAAGTGTAAATGGCACAAGAGCAACCTATGAGGTAGACACAGGTTGCGGAGTGACCATAATGGCAGAGGCAACATTCCACAACTTATGGAGGGTACAGAAGCCTAGACTACAGAAGTGTATGATAAACCTGAGGACATACGGTGGTCACAGGGTAAAAGTACGTGGGGCATCTAAAATAACAGTAGAGTACAAAGGCAGTTCCAAGATGTTACCAGTAGTTGTAGTCAAAGGCTCGGGACCGAGTATAGTGGGGCTTAGTTGGATAAAAGCTCTAAAAATACCCATAGGCTGGCAAGATGTACACAAGATAGTGGATAGTGAGGCTACTGTACAGGAAGTACTCTCAAGGCATGAAACAGTGTTCAAGGATGAGTTAGGGAAGCTAAAAGGATTCACTGCTAAAATACATGTGGCTCGGGACGCCACCCCATGCTTTTATAAGCCAAGATCAGTACCTTTTGCGATGAAGAAAAAAGTGGAACATGAATTTGAGACGCTTGAGAAAACAAAAATCATAGAGCCAGTGAAATTCTCAGAGTGGGCGGCACCCATCGTGCCCGTCTTAAAACCAGATGGTGAAGTGAGAATCTGTGGAGACTATAAGCTCACAGTAAACAAAGTGTCTCCATCAGAACAATACCCCATTCCAAGAATGGAGGATCTGATTGCATCCTTAGATGGGGGAGAGAAGTACAGTAAGCTCGATATGAGTCATGCATATCAACAAATTGTGCTTGAGGAGGAAGCTAGAAAATACACAACAGTGAATACACACAAGGGGCTATTCACATACACAAGGTTACCTTTCGGGGTGAGCTCTAGTCCAGCTATTTTCCAGTGCACAATGGAGGGTGTGCTACAGGGACTAAAGAATGTGGCTGTGTATCTAGATGATATACTTCTGGCAGGAAAGGATGATGAGGACCACATCCACACACTAGATTTAGTGTTAGAGCGACTAGAAGATGCAGGCTTGCGCCTAAAACGAAGCAAATGCAAATTCATGGAGAAGGAAGTGACATTTCTAAGACATCGAGTGGACGCCAAGGGACTTCATACAGTGCCAGCAAAGGTGAAAGCAGTGCAGGAAGCGCCAGCACCTAAGTCAGTCACTGAACTTAAAGCTTACTTGGGACTGTTAAACTTCTACAACAAGTTCCTTCCAAACCTATCGACCTTCCTGGCACCACTACACAAGCTTTTGAGAAAAGAGGAGCAATGGACTTGGGGGCCAGAGCAGGAGAAAGCTTTTGCTAAGTCCAAGGAGTTACAGTCAAGCAGTGTGTTAGTTCACTATGATTAAAACAAAGAACTAATACTGGCGTGCGATGCTTCGCCGTATGGAGTTGAAGCTGTCTTAGCACACCGGATGCCAGATGGAGAGGAGAAACCCATTGGGTTAATGTCAAGAACGCTCAACGCTGCAGAAAAGAACGATTCCCAGTTAGATAAAGAGGGTCTAGCCATTGTGTTCGGTGTCACGCGCTTCCATAAGTATCTTTATGGGAGAAAGTTTGTGATTTGCACTGATCACAAGCCTGTGATAAGTCTACTTCACGAGATGAAAGCGGTACCACAGATGGCGTCACAGAGAATCATGAGATGGGCTGTGCTGTTGAGAGCGTACGAGTACAGCATTGCTTACAGAGCAGGTAAAGACAATGACAACACAGATGCTCTTAGCCGCCTCCCACTACCGGAGTGTCCTGTGTCAGTACCCGAGGAGCAAGTGCTGATGATGGATCAGGACCATGGTCCGCCGATGACATCAACCAAGCTACGACAATGGACAACAACAGATCCAATACTCTCCAGGGTACGAGAGTATATCCTGAGAGGTTAGCCAGATAACCATGACACTGACTTTAATCCTTATCGGCAGAGACAATGTGAGTTGAGTGTACAAGATGGCTGTGTGTTGTGGGGAGCCCGGTTAGTCATACCAGAAAGAGGACGAGCTCATATGCTGGAAGAATTACACCAGTCACACCCAGGAATGAGCCGTATGAAGGGTTTGGCAAGAAGTTACATGTGGTGGCCTCACATGGATGCGGAAATAGAGACTAAAGTAAAATCATGCGCTACATGTCAAGAACATAGGAAAGCACCTTCGAGTGCACCACTACATCCATGGGAGTGGCCTGAAAAGCCCTGGAGAAGACTCCACATAGACTATGCAGGTCCCTTCATGGGTAGAATGTTCTTATTAATTGTGGATGCGCATTTCAAGTGGTTGGATGTTCATCCAGTGACTTCATCCACCTCTGCAGTGACTAAATTGTTTGAGGAACAGTTTCAGCACACATGGCATTCCAGAAATGATCCTGTCGACAATGCTCAGTGTTTTGTCAGCAAACACATGAAAGAGTTTACGTCCAGGACTCACACATGTCACATCAGCACCATACCACCCCTCATCTAATGGTCTAGCAGAGAGGGCGGTGCAAACATTCAAGGACCTGATGAAGAAGAGCACAGCTGGGACAATAGAGACAAGGGTGGATAGGGCTTTGTTTAGCTATCGCATCACTCCACAGTCGACTACTGGATTGTCACCAGCTGGGATGATGATGGGAAGGAAGCTGAGGTGTACACTTGACTTGATGCACCCAGATTTAAAACAGAAAGTCGAGTCAAAACAAACAAGTCAGAAAAACTACCATGACAGGAAGCCAAACATCGCATCTTTGAGGAAGGTGACTCTGTCTACACTAAGAACTTTGGATATGGACCTAAATGGATACCTGGACGAGTGCAGGAGTTAACAGGACCAGTTTGCTATACTGTGTTGCTGCGGGATGGAAAAGGGGTCAGGCGACATGTCGATCAGCTGTTCAGCAGGCAGGAAGAGGAGCTTCCTACACCGGTGTGCAGTACTACAGGGGACGACATAACAGAACCCAGTCCACCAGCTGCTGGAGCACTGGAGGGCGCAAGTTCTCACCACCAACAGTGCTGTGCCGGTGGTGACCCAGGAGGATACTGCACCAGGGGGTACATCAGCCGACAGATTGCGCAGATCAAGGAGGGACAAACGTCCTCCAAACCATTTGAAAGACTACTCCACATAAAGTGGATGCCTTTAGGGGCAAGAATGTGCCTAGTCTCCTTAAGGGGGAGATGAGTGTTTGAATAAATAAATAAAAAGAAAGAAAAGTAGATAAAGTGTTCGGAAGAAATAAAAGGTGTTCTGACATTGTGATTGTTACATAAAGTTATATAAAGGAAGCAGGGTACAGCAAGCTAAAATATATATATAAGTTTATGTTATGTTTATGTTACTGGCTAGACGGGAAAGAAAATGCTGTGGTGTATTATTATTTTCGTTGGTTAACTAAAGGACAGAAAAGCAAGAGCTAAGAAGGGAGGGATGTGATAGATTGAAGTTACATGACTTCGCCAGTAGAGGGACTCTATCTTAAGTATATGCTCCTTCACTCTCTCTGTCAGTTGTTGTACTAATAGCCAGCCTGGCATGTTACGGCCGCGCCACATGTTGCTGAAGACGGTTAATAAAAGGTGAACAAACCAGGAGTTGGTCTCTGTTACCTGACGGCAAAATACCAAGATACTACAACCAGGAAGCACTGTGTAAATCCGTATTGCAGCTTGACCACGTGGTGAAGTCAGTTGTAAATCTTGTTAACTTTATTCGAGCGAGGGGACTGCCCCATCGTCAGTTTATTAAGTTTCTTGAAGAAACTGACGCTGATCACAGGGACTAGCTTTACCATTCTAATGTCCGCTAGTTAAATTTAGGGAAAGTATGTCAATGAGTGTGGGAGCTCAAACAGGAGATTATCTAATTTTTGGAGCTACTTGAGAACGCTGACAAGTTTCCTGAGCTGAGTGACACAGATTGGATTTGTGATTTAGCTTTTGCTGTGGACATACTGACACACATGAATGAGCTGAACGTGAAGCTACAAGGGAAAGACCAGTTTGTGCATGAAATGCATACAAACGTCAAAGCCTTCAAAACCAAGCTAGCTTTATTCTCAAAGCAAATGCCAAACAAGTCATTCGCTCATTTCCCCACAATGGCTACGTTGAAAGAGGCCCCACATGTGAAAAAATACAGGAAATCACTGAATGACCTGCATGAAGAATTCTGCTGTCGGTTCTCTGATTTTGGAAAAATTGACAAGTCACTTCAGCTGGTGTCATGTCCCTTCTCACAAGACCCTGAAACAGCGCCACAGGAGTTGCAGTTGGAACTGATTGATCTCCAATGTGACACCGTCTTAAAGGAGAAGTTCAACACTCTTAAACTGGATGAGTTTTATGCTTCATTAAGCGCACCCAAATTTCCAAACATCCAGAAGATGGCACGGAGGATGCTGGTGTTGTTTGGCTCTACGTATGTGTGAACAGACTTTTAGTGTGATTAACACCGACAAAGCACCCCACAGATCCCAGTTGAGTGATGAACCCCTCAGATCTGTTCTGAGAATTGCCACAACAAAACTTACACCAGACTTGGATGCACTGGCAAAAATGGGTGATCAACAACACTGTTCCCACTAAAAGGTAAGTGTATTAACACTATAATGCTATTTTTCTGTTTATGTTTAATATGTATGCATCTTGTGCTGACCCGGCCCATCTGTCAAATTTCAAAAGTCAATGTGAACACTGAGCCAAAAAGTTTGCCCACACCTGCTCTCGACCATTGTTATTCACAACTACGGGACAGCCACAAACCCTCCCCCGCCCTGCCTTTGGTAAGGCAGATCACACCTCCATTCTTCTCCTACCAACCTACAGACAACGATTAAAGCAAGGAAAACCGGTTTGTCAGATAGTCCAACGCTGGAGTGAGGAATCCACTGCCACTCTCCAGGACTGTTTCGAAACCACGGACTGGGAGATGTTCTGTGTTGCAGCTGATGGGGACATCCATGCATACACAGACTGTCTCAGCCTACATTTACAAGTGCATTGATGACATCCTCCTGAGAGTCAAGGAAGGCCTTGAGGAAGTCCAGATATGACCTTCGGAAAGCCATCAGAGATGCCAAAAGAGCCTACAGGGACAAGCTGGAGTCGGACTACCACAGTTCCGACCCCAGCTGCATGTGGTGTGGACTGCGCACCATCACAGACTACAAAGGGAGAAACAGGAGTGATGCCCAGCCCAGCCGCCTCTCTTCCCGACGAGCTCAACACCTTCTACGCACGGTTTGAGGTGAGCAACACCATCCCGGCTGCAAGGCTAGCGGAGGACCAGGATGACTGCACTCTGTTCCTGTCTACGGCTGACGTGAGGAGAGCACTTAAAAGAGTCAACCCTCGGAAGTCTCCAGGGCCTGATAGCATTCCAGGCCATCTCCTCAGAGCGTGCGCCGACCAGCTGGTGGAGGTATTCACCTCCATATTCAACCTCTCCCTGATCCAGTCTACAGTCCCCACCTGCCTCAAACAGACAACCATTGTCCCGGTACCAAAGAAACAACCCATCACCTGCCTGAATGACTATCGCCCCTTAGCACTGACCTCTACCATCACAAAGTGCTTCGAGCGGCTAGTCAGAACCCAAATCTGCTCCTCCCTTCCTGACACCCTGGACCCCCTTGCATATCGCCCAAACAGATCTACGGACGAGTGTGTGTTTAGCAGACTGAATTAAAATCTAATTGAATTTAAGTGCCAGTTAACAATAGTAGTCTATGCTGAAGTAGTATGAATAGATATTGAACGGTTTGAACGGTTTGTTTTTGTGTCAAGAAATGATTGGTGTGGTGAGTTGTTGCAGGTTTTAAGTTGCTGGAAAAAGTATCTGTTGGTTCATAAATGCGACTTTGTAAGGTGAGGTGTATGGTGAGTTTTTGTTTTAGAACTATTGTTTGTGCTTTGTTAATAGATTTTATCGCAAAGCATTCCAAATTGATAAAAGCTGCAAGCAGCGATGACGGGGTCCTCAAAGTGCAAGTGTTGGTGGGACCGGATAAATTGGATTGAAGGAGTCCGCGAAATTACAGAGCATTAAAATGACGAAAAAGTGACAACAAAGTGGCTGTTTTCCAACATGAAATTCAAGGCTGTGCCACGCCCACACCGTGTGAGGAAAATAAATCGTTTAATTAGTGTTAATAGTGAATGACCAAAAAGTGACTTTAATCTTTGGACTTCAATCCAAGGCTGACATTGGCACATGGCAATTGGCACATGCTGACATGGCATTCCTGTTGTGTTGTTGTGTTTTGGTCATGGCGGCCCTACATATATTTTTTAAGTTTAGTGATACATGTTACATACACTACTCACAAAAAGTTAGGGATATTTGGCTTTTGGGTGAAATTTATGGAAAATGTAAAAAGTTCACGCTACAATATTATATCATGAAAGTAGGGCATATAAGTAGAAGCATGCAATGGTAATTAACTCATCTCAAACAATTTATTGAAACAAAAGCCAACAACAGTGGTAGGTATACCACAACAAAAAATGTCAATGTCTCAATAACTTGTCATGTGCCCTTGAGCATCAATTACAGCTTGACAACGATGTCTCATGCTGTTCACAAGTCGACTTATTGTCTGCTGAGGCATGGCACCCCACTCTTCTTGAAGGGCGGCCCTCAGGTCATTGAGGTTCTGGGGTACAGAGTTACGAGCCTCTACACGGCGACTCAGCTGACCCCATAGGTTTTCTATGGGATTCAGGTCTGGAGAAAGTGCAGGCCACTCCATTTGAGGTACCCCAGTCTCTAGCAGCCGTTCCCTAAGGATGCAACTTCGATGAGCTGGAGCGTTGTCGTCCATGAAGATGAAATTAGGCCTGTGTTGTACATGCAGGGGCACAATGAATAAGGATTAATGACGTTATTCAGGTAGTATGGGCTTGTCACTGCACCATTCACAAAGTGTAGGGCTGTTCTGTATTGACTAGACACACCTGCCTACACTGTAACACCACCACCCCCAAAGGCTCGTCTGGTGACAACAGTGGCTGATGCATAGCGCTCTCCTTGACATCTCTAATATCGTTGGCGGCCGTCAATTCTGCTCAACGTGAATCGACTTTCATCAGAGAACAGCACTGAGGCCCACTGGTCCCTCGTCCAGCGTAAATGCTCCCTGACCCGTGTAAGACAATGATGCCTGTGCCTGGTGGTGTGGTCAGGTACCCTTGCAGGTCGTCTAGCACACAGACCACGCTGATGGAAACGGTTTCAAATGGTCTGACGTGACACTTGGGTGCCTCTCACCTCCCTTAAATGTGCCTGGAGTTGAGTGGCATTCATCATCCGGTTCCGCAGGGCACTGTTCACAATGAAGCGGTCATCAGTGTCTGATGTGGCCAAAGGACGTCCACTTCTATGCCTTTCTGTGACTCTTCCAGTCTCTCTGTATCTCTGTTGCAACATGCTGATTACACTGTGTGACACTCAAAGCTCAGTGGCCACTTCCCTCTGACAACATCCTGTTTGAAGCCTCGCAATGGCGAGGTACTGTTGATCAATTGTTAGGTGTCGTCTTGGTCTCATGATGTCAAAATGTGAACAGCATGATGAAGAGGACTGTATAAATACCAATTCTAATTCAACCAGGAAATGTATTGGTCGATTCATGGATCAAACATCTGTTGTGAATTTTGCCGTTCAGCTCCTTGTTAGAGAACAGCAAGTTGTGCAAAAAGTACTGAAACACTGAAAAGTTGGACATTCAAAAGTTTAGAGAAGGTCAAATTAAGTTCACCTGTAAAGGTTATAGTGCATTTTAGGTTTATCCTGAAATTCCACCCGAAAGCCAAATATCCCTAACTTTAGGGTAGTGTGTGTGTGTGTGTGTATATATATATATATAATTTTGGTGGCCATGCCTTCCTTCAATTACAGCAGTCTCTAAAAGTTAAAATCTAATAACAACATCCTACAACCACCTCCAATGATTGAACATCTCACTCATATTGGTCACTTAAAAAATCTCTTTTTCCAGAATATACAAACTTTTATTAAAAACAGATGACACTTTATCCTTACCTACAATGAAATGGGAAAGAGACCTTGCTGTTCTCACCGATATCAACCTGTGGAAACTTATTTGCAACAACACCTTTTCTATGACTCCCAACTCCAAATGCACCTCATCCAATATAGGATTCTGCACATATCGCGGAACACAAAATGTTCAAAATGGGTTTTGTGGATAAAGACATTTGCTCTTACTGTTCCATTAATACCAGAGATGACTACTTTCATGCCTTCTGGCTCTGCCCACCTATCCTAGCATTCTGGACCAACATCACCAAGAAGCTATCAACCCTTCTGGGTGCAGCATTCCAGTCTCCCCGTCTATATATCTTCTCATTGACCACTCCTCAGTCGACCCACCACTTAAACACCACCAACCCATTTTAATCGCCTTAACAATTGCCAAGAAAACAATATTACTCAATTGGAAGAAGAGAGATAACCTCACCACATCCCAATGATTTCAGTCATTAATAGATTACATCCCAACGGAAAAACTATTGGCAATATCCAAAAACAATGTTGATTCATTTAATGGTAGATGGGCTACTTTTATCACTGACATAACTCCATCATTTAAAACTTGAGTCTTCCTAAGTCGGGGCAATGTCGTGGTGTTTTGGGGCATGTGGGGGTCCTCCTGGTCTGCCGGGGCTCTGCGGTTGAGTGGGTGCCAGGGCGGCTCTGGGAACGTCCGTGGTGCATAGGTCTGTGGTCGTGGGGGGTCCCTGAGCCCAACGGGGGTGGTAGGGGGGCCGGGTGGTGGCGCCCGCTCCTTTTCCTGAGTTGAGCTGGCATGTCTCCGAGGTGGGGCGGAGGGGGTGTACTCCTGGGGAGTACCTGCAGCTGGCGACCGTGTGTTGGTTTGGAGCATGGTTGCGGGTTTGGTGTTCAGGTTGGAGGGGAGGGGTGCGGGTCGCGGGTTCGGGTCTTTGGGCCTTTGTGTCCTTCTGCGTCGCATCGGGGGGGTGTGACCAGTCGTGCCGGGGCTGGTCCGGCGCTCCGTCCATTCCTGTCAACCGGGGTCCTGAACCTGGCTGGGTGTGCTCAGCGTGGGGCTCACCATGTGGCCTCCTTCGGTGATGGGCGGTCTCCTGACGTCACACCGGGCTGCCGGGGTACCTGTCCTCTGGCATTCCCTGTGTGCGGGGTGCTTGTTGCTGGGTGGTCAGGCCATGGTTGGGGGTGCCATCGGCCACCCTCTGTTCTGTGGCCTACATGCTCGGTGGCTGGGGGCTGACCAGGGGCCTGATGGGGGTGCAGAGCTGCCCGGAATGGCGGAGGCGCCCATGGCTGATTGCTGTAGGTTGGCTTCCACCAGGTACGGGAGGTGGGCATGCTAGGGCACGGTCGGAGCCGTAGGGAGGGGATCCACGTGGTTGCTCCCCGGCCTGCTGTGCCCCTGCATCTATCTGGTCCCGATTCGCCTATCTCTCCCAGTGCCAAAATAATAACTCTGTCAATACTCAGCACGTACACCACACAATAGGCCTCAGGCTTGTGGGATGGGTGGGGTGCAAGCTATATGGGTGGGGATGCAGCGGGCAGCTGCCATCTTGCCTGTCACACACTGAAATTTTTATCCCACTCAGATTTGCTCAGAACACATACACTCGCACCCCAATCCTCCTCCGAACCACATTCCAGCAGACCAGGGTCTGCGAGACAGGAGGGGTGTGAGTGATTTGAGTTCAAGTGCCCTGAAGGACTGGCACTCCCAACCCCGCAATTTTAACTGCAAAAGCCCACATTGAGCACTGGGGCTTTAACATCCAGGTGCCCCGCACTTAGCACACTCTGCTACATGGATGGGCACTCAGCGATCATGCTGGCTGGGGCGTCTGGTCGGCTGCGGTGGGGTGGGCCTCGCCCTTATGCGGGGCTTGGGTGGTCATGGGAGTCCTGCCGGCTCGCCTGCAGGGCGGGCGGTTTGGACGGGGTGTCGGTCTGTCGGTGTGGGGCCTGCCCATCCATGCCTGGCGTCCGCAGCCCAGGTTCTGTGCCTGCAGCTGCCTCTTGTGCCTGCACCTCGGGGTTGGTTTACCTTTACATTTACATTTAGTCATTTAGCAGACGCTTTTATCCAAAGCGACTTACAAGGGAGAATAACATTCAAGCTACATTGCGACAGAGATTAGTGTAAAAACAACATTAGTGTAACATTATGTGTATGTGTATGTGTGCGCCCCTGGGGTCAACTTCTCTGGGGGGGCCGGATCCCATGTGCTCCTTGGGACTGGGATATACTCCTCGGGGCCGGGTGTGGGGGTTGCTCCACGGCCTTCTGGCTTTTCTTGTGGCCAGGGGGTCCTCTGTGGCTGCAGGGCAGGGTGCTCAGGGCTTTTCCTTAGGGTTTCTACAAGGCTGCGGAGTTTCGGGGGGGCTTCCCTTTCCGCTGCATGGAGGCGCCACGACATAATTTCGACCTTCTACACCAGTAACAATTGGGATAAGTCATGTACACTCACTGGTGGACACCTTACACACATACACACAAACGCACACACCACCACCCCTGCTTCAAGTGTACCCCAGCACCCTCCTGGCTGCATTGCTCTCCTTTCCTCTCTCATTTACGGCCATAACTATGACAGGAAGAAGCTACGTGACCAGTTGTATTTCCAGTTTTCTGGGCCCTAATTAACTGTTTTTCAATACATGCTGTTGTCCAATGCTTATGTTTTTGTGTAAATGTTGTTGGGTTCTATATTTATTTGTTCCACCCATGGTGATTCTCCCCCTCTTGGAGTAGTGATCAGTTGTTTAAAGTGGTTAAGGGCATGTTTAAAGTGGCCAAGTACAGGTTTAGCAATGAGGTGCAAGTTGCTAAACGACTCAAAGAGACTTCAACATCAGTTTTCAGCCAATGACTCTGCCTCTGTCTGGAAAGGGTTCAGACAAATCACGAACCTCAAACCAAAAACACCTCACTCCATTAACAAGTCACACCTGGCCAACGACCTGAACAACTTCTACTGTCGCTTTGAAAGACAATGGGACAGTCTTGACACCATCACCCGTGTGACTCCCACCAGCCCCAGCCTTCCAGCTCCACCTCCCCCACCATAGCGGGAGACTGGGCATCTTCACAACTTCTCACCTCAGAGGCCCCCCGCCTCCTCCCCCACCACAGTGATGACTCTTTCGATCCTGGAGAGGGATGTCAACAGGCATTTCAAGAGGCAGAACCCCCGCAAAGCATCCGGACCAGACTCTGTCTCTCCATCAACCCTGAAGCACTGTGCTGATCAGCTGTCTTGGGTGTTTACAGACATTTTCAACACCTCACTGGAGACATGCCATGTAGCAGCCTGCTTTAAGTCCGCCACCATCATCCTAGTCCCAAAGAAGCCAAGGACCACAGGACTTAATGATTACAGACCCATCGCCCTGACCTCTGTGGTGATGAGGTCTTTTGAACGCCTTGTGCTTTCCTGCCTCAAATCCATCACAGACCCTCTCCTGGACCCCCTGCAGTTTACCTACAGAGCCAACAGGTCTGTAGACGATGCAGTAAACGAGGCCCTGCACTTCATCCTCCAGCACCTGGACTCCTCAGGAACCTACGCTAGGATCCTGTTTGTGGATTTCACCTCCGCCTTCAACACAATTATCCCGGCTCTTCTGCAAGACAAGCTCTCCCAGCTGAGCGTGCCTGACTCAACCTGCAGGTGGATCACAGACTTCCTGTCTGACAGGAAGCAGCACGTGAAGCTGGGAAAACACTTCTCTGACTCCCGGACCAACCTAGCACCGGTTCCCGTCAAGGCTGCATTCTTTCTCCTCTGCTCTTCTCCCTGTACACCAACAGCTGCACCTCCAGCCACCAGTCTGTCAAACTCCTGAACTTTGTGGATGACACCACCCTCATTGGGCTCATCTCTGGTGGGGATTAGTTAACAACATGGAGCTCAATGCTGTGAAGACAGTGGAGATGGTTGTGGACTTCAGGAAGGACACAGCCCCACTCACCCCCATCGCCCTGTGTGACTCCACAGTCGACTCTGTGGAGTCCTGCCGCTTCCTGGGAACCATCATCTCCCAGGACCTCAAGTTGGAGCTGAACATCAGCTCCATCGTCAAGAAAGCCCAGCAGAGGACATACTTCCTGCGGCAGCTGAGGAAGTTCAACCTGCCAGAGAAGATGATGGTGCACTTCTACACCTCCATCATTGAGTCAGTTCTCACATCCTCCATCACCATCTGGTACGCTGCTGCAACAACCAAAGACAAGGGCAGGCTACACTGTGTCATTCGCTCTGCTGAGAAGGTGATTGGTTGCAATCTGCCATCTCTCCAGGACCTGTACGCCTCCAGGACCCTGAGGCGTGCACTTAAGATTGTGGCTGACTCCTTCCATCCCGGACACAAACTGTTTGAAACTCTTCGCTCTGGCAGGAGGCTGCAGTTCAACAAGGCCAAAACCTCTCGCCACAAGAACAGCTTCTTCCCGTCTGCAACTGGCCTCATCAACAAGGCCCCCCCCACTACTTCGCCTTAAATTAAATGGTTATGTCAGTGCATTACATTCACGCACATTCCTCATTCTTCTTGAACATTGTACTGTTACACTTTAGACTGAACATTTGCACATTGCTGCACAAACTGTACAGCTTTATTAAAATAATATATTAAAAAAACAGCCTAATTTTACATATTCTTATATATTTTACTTATATTTTACTTATTGTTTTACATTTATGTTTCATGTATGCACCGAACACCAAGAAAAATTCCTTGTTCGTGTAAACTTACTTGGCAATAAAGACTGTTCTGATTCTGATTCTAGAAATGGTAAGGTTTAATTACCATTATTTTTTCATTATTCGATTATCCTGCCATGTTAGGTTATTCACTGACACGTTTCATTTTTATAGTTATATATTTTTATTCTATTGTTTGTAAGTATTTCTGCCATGTTTTGATGTGAACTGCTGGGACATTGCAATTTCCCTTCAGGGATGAATACAATATCTATCTATCTATCTATCTATCTATCTATCTATCTATCTATCTATCTATCTGTCTAGATACAAGTGCACATACAGTATATGTTATTTATTATCTCATTTTAATTTACTTGTCTTTCTTGACTGCACTGTTTTGCTTTAGAATTGGATTAAATTTGACACACTAAGGTCAGACGGTGATATTCTTTTGCCAAAGCCTGTAATATTATAACAGAAATTATACCATGCCCACAGCACAGATGTAGGGGGCAAGTAGAAAGACATAGCAAATGACAAATCATGAACACAAGGCTTTTTATTTTTAATCTGTTGTTCCCCGGGCCTGGTGCAGCAGTAAAACCCAGTTTTGTCCTCAATACATTATGAAACAAAAATAATTGGATGCAGTGCTAATATTGTTAAAATAAGTTAATTATTATTATTATTATTTATAATAATATTAAAAACAAAAAAAAATTATTATTAATAATAATAATAATAATAATAATAATAATAATAATAATAATAATAATAATAAACATAGCTTCAGGCAGCAAAATACACAGGGTCAAGGCTAGTCGTGTTATATACAAATTAGTTTTCCAGGTTCCCGTAAAAAACATACTATCACTTTGTATGACACCAATGACACATTTTGGAGTTCACATGGAAAATATAAATCATTAACAGTTTAAGTTCATCTAGCAATGAAGTCACAACTTTTTGTTTTTGTTTTTCTATATTTCCATTTGCCAAGTCACTTCCTACCCAATTAATTAATGATGCCAAGCTGACCTTAAGAATTCTCCCGCTTTCTTCAACTGCCTCTTGACAGTCTAGTCTTCTTTTCTTCAGCTACTTTGTCAGGACAAAGCACTGCACGTCGATTCAGAGTGTATGCTGATGTTACTGTTTGGCAGCCTCTTTCACTAACCTTTCTGCTGCTGTGCTGACAATGAGTCTGGTCATGGTCTAATAATGACTACATATACTACATATACAAATACTTTGACTACAATATATCAATATTAATGTTATAACTAACTACAATTCAAGATGACATATAAGCAACTTATACAATTCAACATGACATATAACCAAATTTATGGTCGTTATGCGATGTGCGAATGTTCTGGAACTTCCGGTAAATTGAAAACGGTTTTCTCTAATACTGCTCCCAATGTAGATTGATATGAATCAAACTTGAACCGCAAGATGTCTGAGACTTCCCGGTTCTAATGAGACCCCAACCATGTCTGTGGTTTTGCTGTTGTCGTGGGCCAGACACTTTTAGCCCGAAAAGGGCCAAGGGGAAAAATAATAAAAATCAGAATGTAGACAATAGGGGTTGTTATTTGGGGGTCAGAGATTAGGGATGGTTATTTTTATTTTTATTATTATTATTATTATTATATAAAATAAATGTTACATGATTCATATAGATTTATTGAATTACTTATTGTAATTGAATACTTTTTACTTTACATTTTTAAGTAATTTGATCCTGCATACCTGTAATCTTAACAAAGAATGCAATTCCCCAATAATCTATAATTTCCTAAAATCACCTTGTCCCTTTAACTGGTGGTTCAGCTGCGGTAGAGTGAGGGGGACTGCGGGTTCATTGAGTTCATCCATCAATCTGAAGCGGCAAGAACACCGTGTCTCGGATGGGTCTTACCCTCACCTCCATTTAGGGGGAGTATAATTACTAAACCAGACGTCGCTCACGGTATTCGACAGTAGATCATAACAATTTTGATCCGTATACTACTCCAGTTTATTTTTTTCAACCGGGAACGAGAAACTACCGATGGCTTCCGCCGCCATTTTGGGGTCATTCGAGGTACCTTAAACCTGCCGGAAAAACCAAGCGCTATGGCCGCTAAATCATGATGATGGCCGATCTGTGTTTTAGAGCGACGGAAAGAGGACAAGGGAGGATCGCACCCTTGTTATACCCGCCCCAATGTCTCCCGCAGGGTGCAACGCAGCAGCAGGGTGCGGACATCCAGGAGCTCGCTTCCAAGAGGGTCGACGTCCAGAAGAAGCGCTTCTACTTGGACGTAAAACAGAGTTCCCGGGGACGCTTCCTGAAAATCGCCGAGGTTTGGATCGGACGGGGGCGCCAGGACAACATCCGCAAAAGCAAGCTAACTCTGTCGATGTCTATGGCACCCGATCTACGGTATTCGTTGGGGGATTTTATCGATTACTACGCACGGATCGGTTTGCGGAGCGCCGCGGCGCTGCAGCGGGCGGATGAGCGGAGCGACGCCCGGGTTCGGTCGCGGAATCCCCGCGGCGCACAGCGGGAGCGCCTGTTGTCTCCCGCCGGCTCCGCAGCGTCCGAAGAGGCCGCCCAACGCGTTTTAAAAAGCGAATCGATCGAGAAGGACAACCGTAAGTACTACCTGGACCTGAAGGAGAACCAGAGGGGCAGGTTCCTCCGCATACGACAGACGGTGAGTAAAAGCCACGGCAGCATCGGTTACTACGGCCCTGGGGGCGAGCAGAGCATCGTGCTGCCAGCACAGGGACTCATCGAGTTCCGCGACGCGCTGTCGCAGCTCATCGAAGACTACGGGGGCGAGGACGCCGGCGGGGATCCGGCGCGGGGAAGCGGCCAGAACCAAGACGGAGACCCCGACCTCCCAGAGGCGGCGTCCTTTCGCGTGGACAACAAGCGGTTTTACTTCGACGTCGGATCTAACCGCCACGGGGTGTTTCTGAAGATCAGCGAGGTGAGGCAGCCCTATAGAAACACCATTACTGTCCCGCTAAAAGCCTGGGCTCGTTTCGGAGAGAACTTTATCCGGTACGAGGAAGAAATGAGGCTGATTATATCATGTCAGAAGGAGAAGAGGGGGATACAAAGGGAAGAGCAAGAGGACCCCGATGATTGACGACAGTAGATCACTATATTGGCCATCTACTATATACTAATCGATTTAGGGGGTTAAAACAATGAAAACAATGACAACTTGGACATAAACAACTATAGCAAATGCCACCCACCCCCTTTAATCTTTAATATATGGTTATGTATTTTACTGTATAACTATTGCCAACAAGCACTTTCGATTTTTTTTTGCATGACAACAAGCCTTTATGAATCTAACCCACAATGAGTTGTTTTTTTTGTTATTTTTTTGCAAATATTGCGTAATTTAGATTAATAAATCCAAACACAATTGTAAATTATCAAGTTTAAACTTTTTTTTAAGTGTGTGTGTGTGTGTGTGTGTGTGTGTGTGTATATATATATATATATATATATATATATATATATATATATATATGTATGTATGTATGTATGTATGTATGTATATGTATATATATATATATATATATATATATATATATATATATATGAGACAATCCATTGCGATACTGAACTGAAATGTTAACTATTCGGTAAATTATATTATTTTGTAAATTCTGAGAAACCCCCTGTCAAAGATTTCATATACACATTTTAAACACACTGGAGAGAGGAAGAAAAAAAAGTATTGATATCAACAACAAAAATAAATATGATCTGTAAAACCAAAATTCTGAGGTTTCCTTTTTTTTTTTTTTTTAATTGATGAATTAAAGTTGAAATTGAAGGCCACCTAAAAAACATAACTTTAAATTGATACAACTCCATCTCTCTTCCCAGTGTGTCCTGCAAGTTATAGAATTTTTTTTTTTTTCTTAATAGGTCTCTTTTAGTTTTTCTTTTTTTTGCCTTTTTTGTTTTACATGTCACAAATAAGCAGATTAGCGATGGTACTAGGACAGATGTTTCAATATATTCAGAGAATAAACATGAATTTATCGTCTCTACTAAACACTCCTGATCATTGGTGGGTTTGATGGACGAATATACAGGAGGTGACTGTAGAAAGGGCTCATCATTTTTCTCAGAGAGGGCTGTGTTCAAAATCTCTCTATTACTTAAAAAAATATGTTACTTGTGTAGAATCCCGGGATTTTGATTTGTTTTTTATTGATTAATGTGAATGTGATGACATCCTACTGTATGGATCATTTTAGTTCGGTATGTTTTTACGGTAATATCTCATATGACGACAATCTGCTACATTGTGCTATTTGTATATTTGCCTTGCAGAAGCTATACTAAATGAACGAGTTATCTATGTTAAAGTAGGGATAGCACTGCTTTTAAAGGGATATCTTTTTTTAAAGGTTGGTTTCGCTGCTTTTCGATCAGTGCTTTAATAAAAATGTTATTTTCCGTCATTTCCAACGGTTCATAGCACAACCGCACTGAACGCATTGCAGTCAAGAAGCACATTAAATTTCCTCTTTTGAAAACTGGAAAAGTCACAATTGTTTTGGTTTTTTTATGTTTAGAGTCATGGTAATATGGCATTTTATTTAAAGAAAATGTTTTGCTGTTACTGCAATACATCCCAAGCATAATGTTGGACTACAGCAGGTTGGAAGGAGGAAGCTTCCTGTTCCTATTCTTATGTTAAGCTAGGGCTTTTCAGGATTTTCAAGGCCAATTTGGCATGATTTGAGGGCTGGGTTCAGTTGTCATCGGGCTGAATCCGGGATACCCCGGAGTAGTCGCTCTAAAGAAACAGCTGTCATCAATTTGTGTATGTAAATGAAGGACTCAAATCTCTCTCTATACGATCCCAAATGACCAGGTCATGATTCAATCAAACATGTTTAATTTTATCGGGGCTGGTCTTTCCATAATCCTAGTGTGTGCGTCAATGCCTCTCCAAATCACCACGGCAAATTTTCAACTGCCAATGAGATTGTGCGCCTGCGCGATGGTGAAGAAAGCAGCAAGTGGGCGAGTGTGAACTTCTGAAATGGAGGAGCGATCTGGAGAATTGTGGTGACTCATGAGTGTCTAATTTGTGTATAATTTCAGCACTGTAAGTCTGCTACACAGACAACCACAGTAGTGATCTTAACAGCATCCATGTTTGTTTTGGTGTCAAAATATCGCAAGATATATTGCCTCTTGTGGGAATATACATTTTCGTGAGTGCAGGAGTACCACAAGACTCTTTTGTCTGTTCTCCATCTTTAAATATGTGTTCCTCAAAGACAACAGTTATGTGTGTACGCAGAAGAGACGGAACATTTGCTTATTTCAATGGTTAAATGTGCCCTGCTCAATTTTTTAATTGGAAAAAAAAATCACATAATGTGGACGAGGCTATAGTGTTGATGTAGCCAAAAGAGTGGATTCGTGGAAGTGCAAATGAGACGATCAAATAAGAAATAACAATATAAAATGCAGTGTACCAATACTTTGTTTTCAGTTTAACATACTATATAAAGACTGTCGAACAAGTGAACTTGCCATTTTCAAAAAAAGGACATTGAACATGTTTTTTCAAACAACGTTTTCCCCATTGGGCTGTATACAAAGTGAGATCACAGTGAAAAGCTGCAGTTGAGTCCGGCGCCCTTCCCAAGGACCAACCACAGGCCACCTGCAGAAACCTTGCTAGCTGGTAGTTTGAGATCTGTCTTGAAACCCACAGTTCAAGTTGTTTGTGGGTGGCATCAAGCAAATCCTGAGTTGGTTCTGTTTTGATGGCCCATAATTAAAAATATGGCTGATATTAAGAGTTAACTGATTTAGGTGAGGGTAGTAATAACATTGTCTTGGGGAGTACAGGTACTCCTCACTTAACAACCGAGTTCCGTTCCTAGGACCAGGTCATTAAGTGAATTAGTCTATAAGCGAGGACCCTTGGTATTTCAAAGTAAGGGGGCGTGGCAATTGCAAATGCTAGTGTAGTGAATACAAACATACTCCGGGAACGAGGCAGACTGAGAACAGTGATGCGCGATGAGATGCCTGACGCTGAGATGCAGCGCGCATGCCGCGGTATTGTACGCAGCGCACAATACAGACTGGTCAGAGAGTTGGTCGTAAGTAGTACCTGTATATGACCTTGATGACAGTAATGAAAACATAATGAATAGCTGGTGAATCAAAATGTCAAAATACGGAAGCCTGTGACTGGGTTGTGGTTCTGCTCTGTTGACTTATTTGATATGGGTTGGGAAGGTTAGGACACCTGTCGTTGTACCGTACCGATTCAGGTTTAGAATGTAATTTGTGCATACAGGTCGGGTTAGAGGGGGAAAAAAGCTGCAACTTTCTCAGAAGTAAAGCATTCAGCAAAGTTGTGCTATGAACAGTTACAAAAGATGGGAACCAAATTTTTGAACAAGGCATGGGGTAAAAAAATGGCAAAACTACCGTTTTAATTGTCAACATTTGATTATGATTGATTTGTAAATTAATCCTCAAAAAAACATAGCTAAAATGACAGTTGCTCAGAAAATTTTTTTTGTAATTAGATCAGTGCTTAAAGTGGGCCGGCTCTCACTGGTATGCAGTACTGACACTACATTTAGTTTTTGCTGTACCAGGACTTTTTCTTGAGCACTGGCACTCCTCACAAGCTGCCGGTACTCTGTTCTGCCCTCTCAAGTGGACAACTCAAGTGGACATATTGTATAATATATCATATTTTATTGAGACAAGGCGCATTATTTTATTTTATTATTATAACGCATAAGCTGTGAGCTCCGGCTCGGGGTTTCCATGACATCGTTGACCATATATGGACATGGATGGGACGCATGGATGGGTTTTCGTTTCATATTTCGCACCTTTTTGGTGGAAACATCTGGTCTTTCCTTCATTATTTATTCCACCAGTTCTGGTGCCATTGTTGGTAAAAGCTGCTGCCCGTGCTGTGGTACAGGTGGATTAGAAACTCCAAGTTAGCATCTGGTCGAGGCAACAGGAAGTGATGCTGCATTCCATGGGAACTCGGAAGTCTGTCATTCGAGACAGTGTTCCGTGTTTACATAACATAAAACTACAGAGTAGTTCAAAACTACAGTAGTCGTGTTTTAAAATCCAACATAAATGGCTGTTCCTTTACACTTTTCCAAGTACAAGGTTGGATTTTAAAGAGTTCCGATTTTAATGGAATGCGGCATTCGCTGTTCTATAAACACACATTGTATGTTTTTTTATTTTAAAGCACATTTATAACACCCCCCTCCCCGACATGTGAGGGGAGTACCGGCACTTATTCTTTTCCACTTCAAGCACTGAATAAGATTAATGGATCAAAGTGGAAGCACAATATCAAGCACAAATGTAAGAATTATTATTTGGCTCATGAGTTTCAATAGATTTTTTTTTTTTTTAAACATGACAAACTGGTGGACAGAATATGGTTGTGTGGAGTATCCCGGAACGACAACAAAATAAAAATGCAAATATAATCCATTGTTCTTACCGAATTGAAAAGTCACTCCTAAATCAGTTTGTATTGAAACTGTCCATTTGATTTTTGTTGCTTCTTTAGTTGACTGATTAATTAGCGATTAAGGCTCCGTGATGCTTTTCACAGAAATGGACCATCACACCCTTGAGCGAGGTGTCCCTTTCACTCATTATAATCTGATTAAAAAAAAATATATATATATATATATATAATGGGGTGAATGTTTCAGTGTTTCCATGTAAGAGAAGTACAGCTTGTCATTTTCATCTAATTTTCCCTGAATCACTGTGACCCACTTTGCAAGGTCACTTTTCAGTTTTACAATGTAGCTTCTTGGCGGATTGTTGGGGTAAAAAAACCCATTAGAAAACACCTCGCACTTCCAGTATTTAGTACTTCCACTATGATTACAAATGTGTTACACATTTACTGAAAATTGCCATATTTACGATTTTCCCTTCCATTTCTATCACCAATTAGCGCTGTATGTTAAAGTAAGGGGTACCTCATTAGGGGGAACCGTTTACGAAACTGGGATATATTGTAATCAAATTGATTTTGGTATAATTCTATTATAATTATTGGAAACGTCACATTGAATTTTGCTAAAACAGATCTCATATATATATGTGTGTGTGTGTGTGTGTGTGTGTGTGTGTGTGTGTGTGTGTGTGTACAGTATATATGTATGTATACAGTAGATAGACAGTCACACAGACAGACATACAGGGTTCTTACCAGGTCCTTGAAGTGCTTCAATTTCCTCGCCAAAAATGAAGGTACTGGAATACCTTGAAAATAGCCCCTTTTGTGCGCAAGTGCTTGAAAAATCCTTGGAAAAAAAGCGTGATCATTCAAAATATGCGATATTCCCCCTGGTTTTGATATTAAAATCCAATACAATGCAATACAATTATTTCCAGAATTGCTTTTCCGACATAGATGATGCCAGGGAAATATACATTTAATCCATACATACATATATATATATATATATATATATATATATATATATATATATATATACGCACTAATATCAATTATAGACAATGAGATTTTCAATGAAATTGAAAATGAGAACTGATTATATTTGTCCTTGAAAATTAATGATAATGATTAAACAAAGTACTTGAAAGTACTTGAAAAAAATAATTCCGTAATGCTAGAATGAACCCTGTAATATTATCTGGAATTTTTAAGTACTGTTGGATCATCGACATTAATCAGGTTTATATCAGCCTGAAATGAGTAGCTAAAGGACAAGTTAAGTAGTTTTCAAACAGATCTTGTGTTTCCAACCCTGAAGCCTTAACCAACTTTAGAATCTGATATGTCCCTTAAATACGACTATGACTATGTTCTTCATCAACAAAAATGCCATAGAGATAAGACAGTTACTTATAAATAACAAGTAGAAATTAAACTAACAAATGTTCAAAGAAAATAAATCTGATTCTTTTTAGGCAGACAACAGCATTATATACACAGCTGATTTATTGGTGTAGTTGGTTTTCATGTAAAGGTGTGGTTATGGAACGTTACTTTTTTTTTATTTAACCCTGGTATTTAGACATTTACATGTTAGATGAAGTAAGAATGTTTGTGTATATTCCGATAAATATGTCGTTAGAACATTGGTGTGCCCTAGCACTATAGAACGGATGACTCAAACGGGGAGAAATGTTTTTGTATTTCATTAACGTGTGTAGAAATTAATGTATGGTTACTGTACTGTATTAATATTCAATAATTGCCTTGTCTTGTAATTGTTCAACATTTTGAATTATATCTGAAAAAATATATAATTAAAAGTTGCATGCCAACAGAGTTGGGTCCTATAATAAGTGTAGAATTAAGAAAATGGTGGTGTGTGTGTGTGTGTGTGTGTGTGTGTGTGTGTGTGTGTGTGTGTGTGTGTGTGTGTGTGTGTGTGTGTGTGTGTGTGTGTGTGTGTGTGTGTGTGTGTGTGTGTGTGTGTGTGTGTGGACCCAGGAAACTGCATGCTGAGTGGGAAAAGCCAAGGGCAAAATAAAAAAGTGAAAGATGTGTAACTGTAAATATTGTATACTGCAGCTTTTGAGATACACTGTTCAGACCCTGTAGCTATTTGTAATTTAACTTGTTCGGAGACAATCTTCTTCCTCTTCTTTTGTCTGTTCGTAGACAATAATCAATAATTATAATCATATACTTGAATCCTGTTTAAATCCAAATCTGGTTCATACAAATTTTAGTCAACCAAGCCTGGGGGGCAGTATTCCTGAAACCTTACTGGCGGTCGGAGCTAAGAGGGTTCTCTTAACGTGGCTTGGAGCTACGACAGTTTGACCCACTTGAGTCTGGATTAGGTGAAGATATTACTTGCGTGCTCTGATTATTCAATGGATTGACCAATCAGTGGAAGGCAGAGTGCAGCAGGATCAATACAGAACATGATTTTGCTTTCACATCCACAGAGCAAGAGAAACTGATGTAACAATATTTAAACAAATATTTTGGAGGGCTACTTCTGTCACAGGGGTTTAAAGGATGATGATGAATCATGATGAATGATCTGCACATTCCATTTTTACTAAATTGTATTCGCTAAATTATAAAAGAAACAAAGCCCATACCATCTTCAGGTTTCAATATCCAGTTTTTTTTTCCAATCATGTAATCATGAAAAAGATGTGTTCAGTCCCACTAATATAATATCCTATAATACAAAATAATATAAAATACAAATTAAATATGTAGGCACCTACTATGTATTTGCAGAAATCAAGATTGTAACATTGTGTAAAATTAGAAAAAATAAATTGCCTCCGATTGAGTAAAATTGTCATTGGATGTACCTCACACTTTGGGTGACCGGGAATCTAATAAATACATCTCCAACACTAAAAACTGCTGCTTGAAATCCGATGCATTTGACTGCGGCGGCATACAGCTGCAAGTTACAGTACATATATAGATTTTTTTGTTTTGTTTTGTTTTGCTATGGTGAATCTATAACTTTTTTGGAAAATTTTAGTCTGGGAACCTAAATGGGTCTATTCTATGCAGAATGCAGCCCTTTAATCAATCAGCAAGTCAACTTTCAAATTTTTTGTTGTGGTAAAGTCTGCATAATTAAGAAAAATTATATATACTGTATACAAAACATTAAATGTATGCATTTAATGTCATCAACCATCAAAGTCAATCATCAGTTAACCATCGGCAGAACTGATGCCCACCATCAGTTTTGCATCAGCCCTCTGAACACCCTCTCTCTAAGGAGGAAAGCATTACTTACCTTGCTGACATCTTTTCTAGCCAAATCTCAGGAAATAAGCCTCGCATGCGGGTGTAAGTGAGATTTCCGCAATACCCCCTGGTGTCTTTTGGTGGCGTTTAGATAAACAAAGCACTGATTTAGGGAGCAGTTGGAATACTCCTGAGCATTGCTTCAGCAGTATTCCAATTTCAGTGAATCAAACATTTTGGTCTCCTGTGGGTTTTGGATAAACAAGGTTCTACTGTATATGATGTTTAAATGATCTCATATTTGTTATGAGAATCGTACATTTATCATCAAATAACCTCTGCAATAAGCCTTGCACCAAGCAGGTACAATTTGGATTAACATATTCAAAGGAAAGGTCATCGAACTAGTAATAACTAGTATTAACTAATTACTGTAGCTATGCCAATTCACAGTTATGCTGTCTAGTAATAGGATGAAAAGATCTATGAACAAAAGTCTACTAGTCTATTTTGTGTGGGTAATTATTTTGATATTATTGAGTTCTCCCCAAGTAGGAGAGTAATTGGTAAAAAATCAATATATTACTGGAATTGCTGAAGTGGTTACGATTTGGAAAAAAAACTGTTGCCTTCTTATAAGGGGTGGAAATTGGAAACATGGATGTTGAATTGATGTGCATTATTGATAATTTCTTTATTTTATTTATTTATTTTTAATTACATTTTGCAATGTGGTTTGATCATGTTGTTTACAAGTAGTGATTTGTGTTTTAGTTGTTGTTATAGCTCTGAGAATTACCAGCAGTTTAAAATTGAACTACATTTCATCACGTCCATGAGTCAAATTATCTGTAAAAACTCGAAATGTAATAGACAAGAAACGGTAAGCCCACTCAGTGACTACTATTGTGTAGCAAGGACGGTGCTTGGTGGTTGCCAAGATAACTGAGTGACGGTTGGGGCCAAAACATACGATACGCAAGTATGTTAGCACAAATTGTAATGCCCTGCTTACGCACTGAAAATGTGTGGTCTGCTATTACATACTAAGTGTGCGCTCCTATGTCTCTGTGGCGGTAATAAACCAGACTCCTCCATTGGAGGCAGGGTAGTTTGATAATGCGCAACCTACATTGTCACTGTACATATACTAGATCAATGCAGTGAAAAAAAAAAAATGATGTATAAGATTTATACATTTTTAAAACTGCCTGAATGTATGTGTTTGTCATCGTTCCCATCAAAATGATCAATATGGCTGTCTTTCTGTCAATTGTTTTCACGTGAATAAAATATATATAAATAAGGAGTGCTAAAGAATGAGTGCTTTGGAACTGAATAGAACCATTTCGATTCACCAAAGAGACATATATACATATGTGGCCGTTTCTACAGTGTTGAAGTGCATAGAATTTCAACAGGCGGTCGTACAATGCCGTGCTTACAATGTGCCCTTACATGTCATATCATTCTACATATCAACCAAAATCTTGGCTCAATTGTAGGTTATTATTTATTTTTTTCTAATTCTACACAATATGTTACAATGCCATTTTGTGTAAAGTTAGAAAAATTAAAAAGCCTACAATTTAGTAAAAAATGAAAGTGTTATTTTCTGACATGACTGGCTGTGTCCCTCTTGATAGCAAACATCTCAACTTACACCAGGTTGTGTCGGGTCGTTCACGAACAATCAGATTTTTTTGAATAGTTATTTTGTAGGAATTAAGGAAACCGAGTCTCGCTGGTCTTTTTTTTTTGTCATATTTTACAGTTTTATGTAGTGTTTCTTGAAGTTTTCATCTCTTGGCGCCGGCAATTGTTCCACCCTCTATGTAAGAGAGCAGAAAAGTAGTGCTCACACTGTCATGTCAGGTTCAAGCTGGTCTGACTGTGAGGTTTTATGTCATCAAATATTATAACATTTTATAAAATAGTGTTTATACCTGTTCTAAACAAAAATAACTAAGTATCTAGGTACCTATAGTACCTGTTAAATTATCTTTTTTTATTGTGAATGTTTTTAAAATATTATGTATATGACAACATAAATATTTAAAAAATGATATGAATTATGGACTATCCTGGACACCTCCCCTCCAATCAGATGAACTTGTGCAAATTACAACAACCCACCAATGAACCTAAACCCCTGTCTCCCCTCACAGTCATACACATAGAGCATTACACTAGTTATACACTACTCACAACAAGTTAGGGATATTGGGCTTTCGGGTGAAATTTCAGGATAAACCTAAAATGCAATATAACCTTTACAGGTTAACTTCATTTGACTTTCTCTAAACTTTTGAATGCACATGTCCAACTGTTCAATGTTTCAGTACTTTTTGCACAACTTGCTGTTCTCTAACAAGGAGCTGAACGGCAAAATTCACAACAGGTGTTTGATCCATGAATCGACCAATACATGTCCTAGTTCAGTTGGAATTGGTATTTAAACAGTCTTCTTCATCATGCTGTTCACATTTTGACATCATGAGACCAAGAGGACACCTAACAATTGATCAACAGTACCCCGTCATTGTGAGGCTTCAAACAGGATGTTGTCAGAGGGAAGTGGCCACTGAGCTTAAAGTGTCACACAGTGTCATCAGCAGGTTGCAACAGAGAGACTGGAAGAGTCACAGAAAGGCAGAGAAGTGGATGATCTTTGGCCACATCACACAGCTTCATTGTGAACAGTGCCCTGCGGAACCGGATGATGAATGCCACTCAACTCCAGGCACATTTAAGGGAGGTGAGAGGCACCCAAGTGTCACGTCAGACCATTTGAAACCATTTACATCAGCGTGGTCTGCGTGCTAGACGACCTGCAAGGGTACTGACCACACCACCAGGCGCAGGCATCATCATCTTGCATGGGCCAGGGAGCATTTACGCTGGACGAGGGACCAGTGGGCCTCAGTGCTGTTCTCTGATGAAAGTCGATCCACGTTGAGCAGAAATGATGGCTGCCAACGATGTTGGAGATGTCAAGGAGAGCGCTATGCATCAGCCACTGTTGTCACCAGACGAGTCTTTGGTGGTGGTGGTGTTACAGTGTGGGCAGGTGTGTCTAGTCAATACAGAACTGCCCTACACTTTGTGAACGGTACAGTGACAAGCCCATACTACCTGAATAACATCATTCATCCAGTCATTGTGCCCCTGCATGAACAACACAGGCCTAATTTCATCTTCATGGACGACAATGCTCCAGCTCATCAAGGTCGCATCATTAGGGAATGGCTGCTGGAGACTGGGGCACCTCTAATGGAGTGGCCTGCACTTTCTCCAGACCTGAATCCCATAGAAAACCTATGGGATCAGCTGAATCGCCGTGTAGAGGCTCATCACTCTGTACCCCAGAACCTCAATGACCTGAGGGCTGCCCTTCAAGAAGAGTGAGGGGCCAGTCCTCAGCAGACAATAAGTATACTTGTGAACAGCATGAGATGTCATTGTCAAGCTGTAATTGATGCTCAAGGCGACATCAAGTTATTGAGACATTGACATTTTTTGTTGTGGTATACCCACCACTGTTGTTGGCTTTTGTTTCAACTAATTGTTTGAGATGAGGAAATCACCATTGCATGCTTTTACTTAAATGCCCTACTTTCAGGATATAAAATCACTGTAGCGTTAACTTTTTACATTTTCTATAAATTTCACCC